>NC_141830.1:7828973-8016473 GCF_982586985.1 Callionymus lyra
AATAGAATACACTGTCTAAAACTGTCAAGAGTTTACTTCCACAAGGAGTGTACAGAAGGAGGAAGTTATGATTTGAAAGTTTGTCCAACAGTCAACAGTTTATGACGTTAGACAGAACATTGGTCGAAAAACATAAAACTCAAATTTTGATGTTGTGCGTTTCAAGTTTTTAAAACCTAGTCCATTTTCTACATAAAGTATATAAATCAGTCAAAAAACTTGAAGCGTCAACGCTGGGTATCAAACTTTCAGAAAGGCTTGTACCAAGTATCGAAACTTGCTTTGTATTTCAGTAACCAAAACTTAATAATGTGTGGATTTTTTCTGAAGAAAAAATTATTATGAATGACAAAGTTAGTGAAAGTTGGTTAGTTCGTCAATTGAAAACAAATGTTTGTTTACTCTGGAAATGTTTTATTTATTTGTTTTCCTGTAGGAAATCAGATCTTTCAGATCTATTCATGGTCAGACCTTACATCAGTGATCTGATCCAGCCTTACACCCCAGCTCGGGCTCTGAGGTCTGTGGATCAGAATCTACTTATGGTTCCTGAACACGCTTCAGGACCAGAGGAGAGAAATCCTTCCAGACTGTTGCTCCTAAGCTTTGGAACCATCTCTGTGTTTGATGATCTACTGACTCCTTCAAGAAACATCTTAAGACGTTTTTATTTGTTCAGGCTTTTTCTTGATTTTCTGGAACTCCTGTGTTGTTCTCAGTATTATCTTGACCTTTTCAAGTATATATTTTATTGAGTATTGTTTTGATTGTTTAAGCGCTTTGTGACCCTGGTCTGGAAAAGCACTATACAAATAAAAATTACTTACTTACTCACAATTTGAAATAGATATTTAATAAATATCTAATTCTCTTCAACATTATTTCAGTATTTTTTTATTTATGTAAATGTAGTGTCAAGACCAGCACTAGATAAATAAAGTCATTTAACTAAGGATTTTATCTGTCGAGAAAAAGCCTCACGTGGGACGTTCAAGGACCCCGGAATGACTCCGTACTCCCGGAGCTCCCATGGCTCCCTGACGTCTATGACCACTGCCTCCTCTTGAGCCAGGATCTCTTTCAGCTGCTCATAGTTCACAGTGGGTGGCGACGAGCCGAACCGTCGCCATAACGGAACACCTGTAAAGAAACATACGTACTTAACGCTTTTATCGTACATTTGTATCCACATTTAAACAGGATTTTACAATAAAAAAAACGACTCACGGGGAAACGTCGAGCCTGTGTTGACCAGACTGGACCCTGAGCCTCGTTCTCGCGGGACAGGAGACCCGGAGAGAAGAGGGTACTTCCATAATATCCTCGGGGCGAATGACGAGAGCCGTAGACACCCCCGTAGAGCCATAACTTCTTATTTAAAGTGTGTTTGAAACGATAATAATAGGTTTAAATGACCATTGGCAGGAAATAACGACGACTCGACCGCTATGGAGCGGCTGTGCGCATGCGCAGAGACAAACGCTTGGCCAAGGACACGCATTTCATAACATCATTTGAAAATAGTTTTTATTATTATTATTATAATTATTAAGACGCTCTATGTAATATATATTTTAAATAAATTAAAAAACGGAAAGTATCTACAAAGTGTCGGTCTTATTTTAAATCAGGAAATAAGAATCTTTAAAAATAATAATTCTAATAATAATAATAATAATAACAATAATAATAAGGAGACGAATAAAAGAAAACAGTCGATTTTTGTTGCCACAGTTTTGAGCTAAACGTGCTTCTTCATAATAACAGTTAATATAGCAATATTAATTTGAGGCGCACATACCGACCACTATATAAGGATAACAAATAAATCAACCACTCACATTTGTGTTCAATGATATAATTTGGTAAACTCATTTTTTTTTAAAATAATTATGTCCCAAAATACAATAAAAACAACGTTGAAAAAAATGTGGTCATTGGCAAGTGAAAGCACATTTTTCCTGGAATACTTGAACGCACCGTTCTAGTGCTTCCGAGTGCGTCACGTGTCAACCACTGATGCTAGCTCATGCTAGCAGGAGCTTGAAAACATACAGGAAGACATTGCTCAGTTGGACTGTTTTTTATTCGTGTATCGTTTTCTTTCAGTGAATAAGAATAGATTATATTCTTCCCTACCAAACGGATGAGTAAAGAGAGGTGGGCTTGGCTGCTAGTTTGCTTACAGAGTCATCATAAGGAACCAAAATAAAGAGGTGAGTCCATGCTCGTATGTTTACCTAGAAGGAAATACCTGTTTAACTCTTTACCTTGAACGTGTTGACAACATTTTATATAGCGTTTTTAATGTATCTCTGTTGGGTTTTTGAACTGAGGCCTTTTGACAGGTTAACTACCTTTACATTTATGCAGATACCTGCAAAAGAAGTATACTCAAGTATATACTTGTTTTCTACTAAAATGCCAGTAGTATACACTTACTTATACTTTTGACACCCCTTAGCAAAAATAACTATATTCAGGTGTTCTATGAGTATACTTATTTTATACCAAAATGTAAGTAGTATACTTGAATTTACTTTTAATATTCCTTAGCTTAAATAAGTATACTCAAGTGAACTATGACTATACCTTTTTTATACCAAATTTGAAGTAGTATACTTGAAGTTTACTTTTGATATTTCTTAGCTTAAATAAGTATACTCAAGTGAACTATGACTATACTTATTTTCTATTAAAATTTAAGTAATATACATGTGGTCTACTTTTGATATTCCTTAGTTTAAATAAGGATATTCAAGTGAACTATGACTATACTTTTTTTATACCAAATTTGAAGTTGTATACTTGAAGTTTACTTTTGATATTTCTTAGCTTAAATAAGTATACTCAAGTGAACTATGACTATACTTATTTTCTATTAATATTTAAGTAATATACATGTGGACTACTTTTGATATTCCTTAGCTTAAATAAGGATATTCAAGTGTACTATGACTATACTTTTTTATACCAAATTTGAAGTAGTATAGTTGAAGTTTACTTTTGATATTTCTTAGCTTAAATAAGAATATTCAAGTGTATTATGACTATACTTATTTTCTACTAAAATGTAATCGGTATACATGTAGTCAACTTTTGACATCCCTTAGCAAAATTAACTGTATTCAGGAGTTCTATGAGTATACTTATTTTATACTAAAATTTAAGTAGTGTACTTGAAGTTTAATTTTGACATACTGTATTTCAATATAGCACACGGTTGTATGCTTGTATTCAAATATACTTCATGAAATGTACTTTAAGTAACGTATACTGCCTCTTTGGGCAGATGCATTATTGTGGTATTCCAGTAGTAAGCTGTGCAAAGGATTATGGGAGTAGGTCGCAGAACTTTTGGTGTCATTGTTAGATGCACATATTTGTTTTGAGGTACTTCCCCCATTATACATTTTTATCTGTATCACTGTGTAGGGCTGGGGTTACTTTTTATAGCTAATAATAGGTGTGATCATTTGATAATAGGTGTGATCATTTTCATGACCTTTTTGTACCTTTAAGTCAGACAGTACACAAAAAATAAGACACATTCAGCTTCCCTGTTCTTAATGGTCTCTTTTATAAGGTTTTTGAAATTATTTTTGAAATATAAAAAAGGTGAATTTAAAGGTGAATAAATGGTGGCTAAGAAGTCTGAGCTTATTCCAAAGAAAACTTTGTCAGTTTTTGTCCCTCGTGAGTGTGTTGTGTGTATTGCATTTACAAAAATACATTCTAGAAGTACTGTATATACCTAGTAGAAGGTGGTTTAGAGATCAGTGTAGTTTGGGGACACTTCAATTATACTTCTGTAAACTTGAAATTCTGTCTAAATAAATATCTTATTAGTATATTTTTAGTACACTACAAGTACATAGATCTTAGTTTACCTTCTATACTTAGGTACACTTGATAAAAAGATCTTCAAGTTTACTACTTTTTGCCACGAGTAATGTATTTTTTACAACTCATTACCTTGTTGTTGCATTATTGTTATATCATATATAACTGGGTTGGAAATGATCAGTATTGCGCTTTATCGCGATATACTTTTCAACTTGCTGTATTGATTTTCGACAGTACTGTATGATTATTAAAAAAAAAAAAAGTTTTATTTTTCTGTTGCAATTAAACTTCCCGCCATTAGATGGCAGGTGTCATTATGTCCTCCGCAGCTAAATAAACATTCAAATCCTGACAATGACTGAGGACGAGAGGATACAGACTGAAAACAAATGAAAGAGTCAAGTACTCGGGCAATACTACAAATATATCCTTGTTCCTACATTATAAAAAAATATAAGATATATAAAGATTTCATTAATTGATATTTATTTTCACCTTGTAAGTGAAATTAAGACTGATTCTGATCTCAAAATGTATTTATTTTCACAAATGTGTGATCTCAAAATGTATTTATTTTCACAAATGTGTGATCTCAAAATGTATTTATTTTCACAAATGTGTGATCTCAAAAGTTTCCCCAGATGTAGTAAAATCGGGTTGATGAAGCCTCAGTGAATGTATTTTATAAAGGTCACGGAGTGAAAAGTATAGCAGAGAACACAAGTGACATGTTGTCATAGTTTCGTCCAATCGTAACTTGCATGTTTGACACTCGTGTCATGTCGCGTCGGACACACAGTGATACATACATGCACCTCTTCGTCTCTGTAGAGTCCCAGATGCGGCTTAAGGACCCCTTCTCCTCGACAGCCGCCAACATGACTAAGCGGACTAACAAACCACGGAAACCTCGAGATGAGGAGTCATCGGATGAAGTCAGTGGTAAGTCACAGAGGTAGCACACAACATTGATTTTTCAAATTTGAGTATGGAACATACAGTTTTAGCTACCAAAAAAAATCTTTATATATGCTATTTGGCAGTTTTTTAAAGTGAGATTTTAATCTATTAGAGGTAACTCTCACCAACATTAGAATTTTTTTCAACCATTATGATACTGATGTAGCTAAAGTGAGGTTTTACTAAACTTGAAAATGAAGAAAAGAAACTACATTTGTATCGATAAAGAGCACTAGGGGTAACTACAGATTTCTTCTTGCGCTCAAAAAGACCGGCATGAAATGCTCAGTGTTAGAAAATATAGATTTACAGATATACCGTAACATTTTTCCCACGCTACAGTGTCGATATACAACAGCACTGTATCGTTTCTTTACAAAAGATTATGTAAAGAAAAATACCAGTTTTGTTTTATATATTATTGTTTACAAACGTTTTTTTTAATAGTTCAATTAATTCCGTTTTAAATAAAATAATTAAAAAAAAATGTATTTACAAGTCACATTAAATATTCATGGCGTTCATTTTTGTGTCGCAATTAAACTGCTGGCCGCTAGATGGCAGTCATTACGTCCTCTGCAGCTATGGGGACAATCCTGCGAGATCCCGGCGAAGACTGAGGACTAGAGGATACATTGGACTGTAGCAGCTTTTGAAGCAGATCTTTGGATATATTTTGGTTTTTTAAAACAAATTAAAGCAGTAAGGACCTTGTCCAGAGTCATGTGATCTGTAAATTCTGCAACACAAAAGTCAAGTCCTCGAATATTGCTTGTCGGCTTACTAAATTAGAGCTACTTATATCGAATATTAGGCAAGTTACAACCTTTTAAAAGTAGCAAAACCTCCAACGTTTTTTGCCTTTGCCCTCCCTACCAACTTCCACAGAATTTTTGGGAATCTGTCACGATTGGCCAAAAAATGTCTTTAGCTCCCTTTTAAGTTCATGCAAGCATGTTAAAGGGATGATACATTTTTCAAACTAAATAACATAGCCTTCGCATTTTTCATTTCAAGCATTTTTCACGATTTTGTAACTTATAAAACTCCCATAAGCAATGCCAGGTATTTCATCTAGTATATTATAGGCATGATTGTTTGCATACCAACACTTTGCTTCAGTAATTACAGTGCTATTATTGATCTGTGTGTGTCTGACTCCCCCACAACCTCAGGTTTGACCTGCCAGCATGTGAGTAAAGCAGTGGACCTGAGCTCTGTGAAGAAGTCCATCTTATCCAGTGTCTGGTTGGTTTGCTGTGAGTGCCTGAAAGAAAGGACAATGGTTGGCGATGAACCTGCAGCATCCAATGACATCATGGTTTGTCTCAAGTGTGGTTTCCAGGTAAAAAAAAACAACCTTCTATTCAAGTGATTTATTAATAACTGATAACCTGAACATTGAAGCTATATTGAACTGAAATTAAATGTATTTATGATTGGAATAAATGGTTTGCAAATGTGTAAAGTATGATGTACAATCTGGTTCATGGCAGATCTTAGAATGATGGTAAAAAATAATGCATTTCTTTTGAAATCGCCTTAAACCAATAAATCATATAATATAAAAAAAACCAATAAATAAAAAGCCATCGCATAAAATCAGGATCTGAATCAGAAAACATGAATAACCAGTATTGCAAAAAGATTGTTTGTGGTGTTCTTGAAAAATGAAGAGAGGTTACAGGGAATCGGTAAAGAAACTTAGACTTACAGATTTTTTGGTCCTATCCTGTTACATTGATCAATATAATTATATGTTTCGAAACTTTACTTTTAATAGCAGCCCAAACAAGCCCAAAAGCACAGGGTCCAAGAAAAGAAAGGAATCAAATTATTGCGTTGTATTTTTATTTAGCTCCTCCAAGTTGAAACAAATCCCCAGTTCTTAATATTTTGACTTTATCATTCCATAATCTTTTTCCCTTTTTATCATTTTCTGTTGGAGAAAAGTTCTAATAATGGTTAATGCTCACATTTAAATGGAAAAAGTTGTTTCAAAGAATCCTATTTCATGTGATTTACACGTGTGTGCCTCTTAAGAAGTACTTCAAGTCTGTTTTACTGAAATTGAATTTGAGAGGTTTAAGTATTTCAATGTTTTCAAGAATAATTCTCAATGTTTATGAAAAGCAAGCCTTTTGAATTACCTTTTTTTTTTTGTTAGCTCCAATATTTCTGAATGAGAATTGAATCAATTGTACTAAACTGTCTTTGTAATTTAAACACTTTAATGTATATAAAGTACAACCAAGGACTCAAAGCGATCTATATTTGTAGAAAACGTTGTGTCAAAGATAAAGGGTGTGAAGAAATAATAATAAATACAACAAAATCTACATGTCGGCTGTCAATAAATAGTAAATCTTTTTATTAGTGTATTTTAAAAGATTTACAACAACTATTTTTTTTTTTTATCTTTTTTTTTTTTAATGCGTAACAATGTATCTCAATGACATGTGTTACCTTTGTAGGGATGTAACCGATCAGGGATCCATCACTCTGTCAAACACCACCAAGCCTTCCATCCAGAGTCCCACTGCATCACCATCAGTTTGACCACCTGGAAAGCTTGGTGAGACATTCCGAGACTTAATCACTCTGGACTTCATTCAAAACTGAAAGAAAGTTAACTCAAAAAACTGAGAAAAGTCTTACTAAATATGTACTAATCTTCACGTTAATGGTCAATACATTTTCAAAACATTTTTTCTTGTGTTACAAATTGGATACATTTTGTATTTTACCTTAGATTCTGGTCTATAACCTTGTGTCCCACGTCTCTTGTTGATGTAACAGGTGTTTTGAATGTAATGAGGAGCTCTCCACTCACTGCAACAAAAAGGCCTTGGCTCAGACACTGGATTTCCTTCAAAAGCATTCTACCAAGGCGACGTCAGGTAAGGTTTTTTTTGTTTGGTGTCACCGTTGTACCTATACACACAAGCAGGGTTAGTTATACAACGCAGGAGCCATTTATAATCATAATGTCTTTTAATTTTGTAATCTGGACTGCAAGAAGTGTCCTTGAGAGTGACAACTTTTCAAAACCACATTATGGTAAGCCTGTGAAGCTTTTGTCAGACCATTTGCACTTATTATAAAAGGGAGATCTTTCAGAAAGTTCTAAAAGAAACTATAACTGGTGAAAGAGATTTGGAAAAAAGAAAGTTTTGACTTGAGAATAGTTCGCTAAGGAGTTGAGACTGTGCAGTACGCCTGCTCCCCCTGGTGGCACCAGCTATTTAAATTCCTTTACTCTCAAACTGACTTTCTATAACATTCTCGGATTTTAACTTGACGATGGCATACTGATTTTTGCTTAATTTGAACTGAAGCACCATCAAAAATTAATCGCAAATATATATATATATATTTTTTCAAAAAAGATTGAAATCTTAAATGGCCAAGCTCTTTTTTTTAGTGGTACACATCTGTCATCTTTTGACGAGCCTTGACAGAAATGGATATTATTTTGTCGTAGTTACTTTTTCTTTTGTCTGTATTTTTAAATTATAGATCTGTGGATCAAGAAGAAATGTCGCTAAATGATGTTGAGTTTTCAAACAGTCTTCAGGAATGTATATTTGTACAAATATCAAATTGCTTAAACGATAAAAACCATACTCCATCTGTCACACTGAAAATATTGTGAGTGGGTGCTTTCAAGCTGCTGTAGAAATGTTGATTCTCACCCCCCGCTGAGAGGCTGCTTGGCTGTCTCCTCACTCTCACACGTTTTTCATATCCATGTTGTGAATGTGTGCACATTGAATCACCAGTAACAGGAAATAATCCCAGAGAAAAGCATTTATTTTACTGATGTAATGAATCACTATGTGAGAAGAATGGCTGTGAATGCTGCTTCTATTCACGACGGATGTTTGTCTGTCAGCATAGGCCCTTACACACTCAAGCTTTATCTAAAACAAACTCTGAATCTGTGCTTTTGACCAAAATCAGATCAGGATGAGCTTTCACTCTGTGGGCGAGCGGAGGTGATGTCGATAAATAACCATGTCAATGGGAAGGTCTAGACCTGCATCCAGAAAACGGGACGACCCTTTCATGCCTCATTAAACGACCTGGTTGACCTATTTATTTATTCACTGATTTCTGTGAAGCGTGTGTGGTGTGCTGGAGTTTTAAAGAAAAATAAAAAGGAACTACCATTGCAATATCAAAATGTAGATTATTTTGTATTGGCAAGAATCTGGTGATACGATACAGTTGCAATATTACAATATATTTCTATTTTCTATACTGTACGCACAACAATGTATCAGGTGTCACAGAATTTAGAAATCACATGTCTCTCGAATAGCTTATTAGTGCTTTAATTTGCTTTCAAAATATGTCCAGACATCAGCTTCAAAAGCTGCTGGAGCGGACTGTATCCTCCCGTCCTCAGTAGTTGCCGGGATCCCGCAGGATTTTATTGTTCATTGGCAGCGGAGGATGTAATTGACGGAAAGTTTTCATGTTAATTATAAATAAAAAAAGTGGAATCATTTGATTTAATGCATACTTAATGGAAATATAAACCATAGATGAGCTAGGATAAAAATAAAATTATGATTTAAATTGATACGGTGCTGTTGTTAATTATCAATTATCGCAAAATATTGAAATATGTTGGTGCATCAATATTGTCCTCAACCGCTACTATTCACATATAATAATATAATAATAATAATCTCTATTTATATAGCGCCTTTCTAGACCTGCATACCATGTGCTTTTTTGAGTCATGCCATTCAATGGTCACCACCGATTGTCTCTGCGGCTGCCCATCCTCACTGTTTTGAGTGATGCCCATTTACCAGTGGCCATCAGCCAGCAGTCCACACAGTCATGCTGGTCCACCATCAGTCTATCAGCGTGGACGTTCGCAGGATTGATGTCGTAGCAGTCCCTGACCCCCACTCTATACTTCGCGTGGCTGCACAGATTAGAGGAATTAGGCGCTTGAACGATGCTTTGCGGCCGGGTTCCCTGAAGAATGAGAGCAGCTGTGATAGGGCTTAGTCTCTACCCTGCCGTCCTTTGTCTTTCCATCGCTATCTATGTCTGTTCCTTCCTCCTCCTGTAGAGCTGCTGTGTGTCTCACCACCTCTGGGCCTGTGGGCTGCACTAGTGGGAGCCAGGGTCCTCCACAAGTCAGAGTCCCAACAGCTGGAACATCATAACTCTTAGAACACACGCATTCACGAGCGTTGTGCCATGAGTCCAGGTTTATGTGGTAGAAATCACGTTTTAGACATTTGTTTGTTTTCTTTATTTCTACATTTAATTATTAATGTACTGTCAATAGACTTTTTTTTTTGGTTATGTTTTAAAAATGGAAATTGTGTTTTCTCTAATGCATGAAATGTCAGTTTTTTATTTATTAAAAAAAAAAAGTAGCTAAAAACAAAACCATAATAATCAAAGTCAATGACAGGATGTTGAAGTGGTACGTAGTTGACGTGTACTTGGTCCAAATGAGAACTCAAGACCTCTCTTTTGTCATTAATTTAAAGTTTAGTCCAAAAACAAGGCTGTAACAAAATCCAAAATCTATACCTATTAGGGTGTATAGAAGAATTCCAGCTTAAACAGGTATCAAGCGCCACCTGTTGGGCTTTCAAGACAAACTGTTATGTGGCTGTTAAACAGGTGTGAGGCACTCGGAGAAAACCAATGCTGTCAGTTGCTTCAGCCACTTGTTTTACCTGATGGTTATAATGCAGAGAAGTAAATTGTTCATCAACTGTGTAGTGAAACATAGTGATCATTATTGTCCAGTTGACAGGAAGAACTTAAAGTCCCTAAAGTAATCAAAGAAAATAACCATCATATTGTTTTTATCAGATATATAATCGTATTCTTCACGTTGAGCTGGTTGGTAAAGTGAAGGCCTTGAGTCGTCGGTGAACAAAGTTAGACAAGAGAGTGCGATCATTTCATAACACCATCTTGTTTACGAAAGTACTCTCGGCAAAGATTGATATTTCATTTCATCCTTGCATGACACACATTTGAAGAAGTCACTGTCATCTCCTCTCCGGATGTGGATGCAATGTATTCGCCTAGTACATTACATACCTGATGTTGTTGCAGATCCCTTAAAAATATTTGACGGTTCTATACGCAGCCTTTTGTTGTTGGACTGACGCACACACGGTATCAGGAACAAACAGGCCTAACACTGTTGGTGAAAGAAAAGTGGCAAATGAAAAAAATCTCTTCTGATTGGATCATATTCATGCATGTGTTTTTTTCAAATTTGAATTTGAAATATGAGCTTGTTTGGTGAAATGATATCATCACATGCGATTTATCATATTTTTCAAAATCTAACTGATTGCGCTTTCAAGTCACCTTTCCTGCAGGTTTTACCTCCACATTGAACAAATTGGTTTAAACTGTTATGGTCATTTTTTGGAATTAATCTAATCCATTTGTAATATTGTACGTCATGTGAAGGTCATGTTTTTTTTGAAGCCACAGTTCCTTTTTCTTCCTAAAGAGCTCACCATCGCCCGGGCCCTGATTATTTCCACAGCGTCCAATCATTTCATGGCACAGTTCTTTGGTGGGAATAAAGCATGTCGATTAACTGTGCTCTCTTACTGCCAAGGCCTTCAGCTCAAGTACCAGGAACCCATCATAAAGAAGAACTCGGCAATTTAGGCTCCAGCATTAATATAGGGAAGAGGATAATAAAACGGTTAAATTCTAATTCAATGAGCTTTTACACATCATTTTCATGGACTGAGCTTTTAAACCTGTTTTTGCAAAATTTCCTCTAACCCGGCTTACAAGGAAAATACAATTTTGAAGTATAATTCTTTATTTAAACGTGATACAATCATAACACTATCAATAATAAGGTGGGAACTATAAACTAGTTTTGTAGGGAAAGAGCAATTTATTTTCATTAGTTCTGACATTTACATCTGTTAATTTCAATGATAGACTGCGAAATGTGATTTATATTGTATAGAGATGCTGTTGTGTAAACATTACGATAAGTACACATTCTGGAACATTTACACACAGTTGTGTAATATCAACATTTAAGTAAATGTATTTGTGTATTATTGTACCATACAGTCCAGAGTTTACTCTGATGTGTGAATTTAACAAATTATAATAATGATTTACACTTTTGAAGCACAACAGTCTAGTTTCACAACTTTTGTGCAGAATATCATTTTGGATTATAAGTTGTGCAATTGATGAAGTGACAGAAATCTAAATCATAGATAACAAAATGTCTGCCAAACATTCCATTTTCCTAGTTGCCTGGATGTTATTGAGTAGCGTAACCGATTGTTTTTGTCAGGATAAAATGTAAACATTCCTGAAGGTATTTATGCTATTTTGAATAAAAAGAGGATGTTTAACCTTAACTATCTGCTGATTTACGTAACTGTAATTGTTCGACCACTTGAGTAAGAAAAAACTTTCAGTGGATGGAGATTATGTACGGTTCCTGTCTTGCTGCTTAGCTTTCGTCACTTTTAAGTTAATTCTCCCGGTTTTGTTTTCGTGAGTTCATAGTGCCGTATTGCACTAACAGACTTGTCCCCTGGTGGAGCTAGTCAAGGGTGATTTGTCTTCATTCCCACCAACGCACATGAAAGTAGGCCATTTAAAACAAAGTATTTGTTTGACTGTGTGTGTGTGTGTGGGCAACATGGCACCGAGTTCTTTTGGCCTCAGATGGCAAAGAAACAAGCTTTTCATGCCTTACAGTCACAGCAGATTAGTGAATTAATAAGACATTTGGTGTCGCCTGGCCTTTCTCTAGATTGCTCACTGTGCATGAACGGATCCGTCCTCGTCCCCTCCACATCGCTAAACCATCGATGATCATGCAGGCCGCGTCTCAAACCACAGCTGAAAGCATTTGACTCGTCTCACAATGTTGATCTAGGTTTTTTTGTGTTTTTTTAATTGTTCTTGTCCTCCTAAGTCCAGCTAAATATTTATGTCTGAAAACTTGAATCCCAACAACTAACGTTGTTAGCATTTTTGAAAAACAAGTCTCCAGCTATTTGTTCCGAGTCTCTTGTGTGAAAAAAGAGCAGGGATTGCAGGAGGTGTTGGTGTACATGCGTGCACGTAGCCAAGCATGAGTGTAGAGATGCTTCCCCTCACCCTCGGGAACAGCTTAGCAGTGTCACTGCTGCCCAAACTCGGTGGCTGAGCAAGGAGGGCCAGGTGGTGGGGCCGAGTGCGGCACAGTCAAGCGTGGACACGGCGCATGCTGACATTTGCCTTCGATGACTGCTGCAGGGAGAGAAAAAATCTGCTTTTCCATATGCTTGTGCTCGTTGCAACCCTTCACTATACTCAGAGCACCCCCCCCCCCCCCAACTGCCCTATTCTGCCCCCTTCTTGCCAGTCTCAACCAGATGGCTCCCTGAACATTGTTTACCTTGGGTGACGGTCCCAGATGCAGAGTGTGTCCATGGGCATCATCATTCCGCCCAGTTAGTTTCCTCGTTCCTTTGCTCCCTCTTAGCGACCCTGCCAGTGTATCTTCTCTCAAGTCACTTTAACTAGTAAATATTAATATTTTCACAGATGTACAAAAGCCTCCATACACAACTGTAACATTTCTATAAGCTGCAGAAAAAGAGTAACTGATTCATTATTTTATCTTGACGTCATAAAATCGAATTCAATATATAAAAAAAAAACATGTTTAGTTAGATTTTTTTTTCCAAACGGGGCGACCAGGTTTCTCTCGCTTCTGTTATCGGCCTTGAACCAGGGCCTATGTGCGTTGAATTGCCGTGTCAATAGCGATGCACTAGAAACATTTCTGGGTATTGCATATGTGTGACGGCAAGGTCATGTTTTATCATGAAAAATAAATTTGCTCTTTTTATAAAGTTCTAATGCTTTGAAGTCCCAATGATTTTATATATATTTATAGTTTGGACATTTCCAGCCAGTGACCTTGATGCTTGCCTGATGACCTTTGACCGCTTGATTTCAATGAGTTTTGTGTGGCTTGTATTTCTAAGTCATTACCAGCATGTTTTTACGGTTTCCTGTTACCCCTGCTACAAGGTTTTTTGGCTTTTTCCTACCATTTATCTATTTACCCGTTGGAAAATTATTCAAAATTTCTATCAGATTTTAATGTAATTGCTAAGGAAAGGTTGCTTATTTAACAAGACAACAATCATTTTGATATTGTCACTATTCTTTGAGGCTCAATTTATCTTGAATAATCTTTGTGTTTGTTCTCTCCTTTACCAAACCAATTCCAGTTTTACTCGCATTGCTGACATCCATCATTTCTGTTCCTTATCCTAACAAGACACGGCATCTTTAAAGGTCCCCCATATCAACATGAACATTTATCTAAGTTAATTTTGAGGCAACCATTAGGTGGGTTCTTAAAGTAACTTGGCGAGCCAGATTTGGACCCACAGGGTCATGAGTCTGAAACATGACTTGCTTGACCAGTTTTTACTGGGTTGTGCTCTCCCATATAGCTCATTTGAATTTAACTGTTCACCAATTTAATAAACTCGATTAAAAAGGGGCTTGCAAAGATCTTAAAAGACTTAAAATCTTAATATTTTCATAAGCATTTCTGATCATTCCTTGGGAGTTGGGTTGATCATGCACCCAAGCTGAACTTTTTTAGTCCATTAGTCTTCAAATATTCCATTTCTGTATCAAGGTCACTTATAAAGGGCTATGTTGCATTATGTTGTTTTGACCACAAAGTTTCGCAACATTACACGACTAATCTAATATGCTTGAAGGCCCGGATCTGGCCCACAATAGCCCTGCCCTATAGTGTCATTACAAATTCTTCCACCTCTCTTCTCACTTGCATCCCTTAAGCAAAGTATTTTTCCTCACACTACTTAAGACAACATTATAGCCATATTTAAATATGTATAATTGAGTCAGTATATGTTAGGTGAGAATAATGACAAGAACAATCGTTGTATTTTGAGTAATGAGGTCGACTTAAAACCTCTAAAATTCTTAAATTACACAAAGCAAGGAGGAAAATAAGATGCATTCGTAAACAATTGTGTCCATCATTACTGCTAATCTAACAAGCTATTTCATTGCAGCTCTTTGACACCTCCCTTACCTTTTATAAAAAAATTATTGACATTGAAAGCAACGTGAAAAAAAATCAAAAGGTCTTCTGATTGAAATGTTACTTGGATAGATGGAAGTCCTCAAAGCGATGGCTCTCCAAGTGCTGGCATGACATCAGCTTGTGAAGCTTCGGCACCGTTGTGAGGGAAGTATACATTCTGACCATCTGTCAAAGAGTTCTGGATGTGGTTAGTTTACATCGGTAGTCAGTAGTAACAGCTGGCTCCGGAGAACTGGACCCCCCACTCCTCCACTGCTAACCAGCGGAAACTTCTGCATCTGTCATCTGCTTTCCCCAATGACCCAGCTTTCCTTCCAGCTGCCACCCTAGAACCCTACTCCCAGAGTCATCATTTAGGCCCGGATTTTTTAAATATTCTCAACTTTTCGCTATCGGCACATCGAAATCCAACTATTTGTTTTAACTGATTTTCAGTTGAAGCTGCTGGCCTGGATATATCTTTTAGAGATAAAATTGAAACGCCTTTAACAACCCTCAACTGTTTATTAATAATAAGAATAACAATCATACATTTAAAATATAGATATTACAGGTATTACAGACCAAAGTGAGTTTTCCTGCTATTCATTTCAATGTATTTATATTTTCTAGACATCATAAACACTCAGGCGATATAATTGTTTTAAATGCATGGGTCAAATCTTGCAATCCACTTTTGTCAATTGATCTCCTCAATAAAATGACAGTGACATATTGTTGTTATTTTCATTTTATTTCCACAATAAAAGTGTTTGCTTCCTTTTTATTTCTCTAGCACCGATGCCCAAGAATGTCAAGCTGCAGGGAGAATCCTCGGATAATGTTGAACCAACCAGAGGCAAAAGTACAGTGAGCAATAGCACCCTGGTTCCGGTCAAAGGGATCAACAATCTCGGCAACACCTGCTTCTTCAATGCTGTAATGCAGGTACAGTAATGCAGCAATCATCAATAAACAACTTTGTGTCAAAACTACTCCAAAATTGTTTGGCTATCATCTCAAATTCATCTTGAGTTTAAACTGGTATGAACTATCGATATAGTTATTCCATCTAGTATTCCCAGATTGGTCGGGCATTTTGAGGGTCTTTGGGCAGTGGGTGGTAGTCTCTTATTATCAATATAAAATATCATTACAATAACGGTTGGAAATTAAATCTTAAAGACTACCTAGTTGTAGAAAGAAAATTCATCCATTGAGAAGCCTTGGAATGATATTATATGCATGTATTAACAGAATCTGGAGTTCTGACGTGTTTCAAGATACAAGGGCAACCATATGATAAATTGCGATATTGTAGGAACAAGGATATATTTGTAGTATTGTCCAAGTACTTGATTTTGGTTTTGCAGAATTTACAGACCACATGACTCTTGACGTAGTTGTAACTGCTGTCAATTGTTTTTAAACCAAAACATCAGCTTTAAAAGGTGCTGAAGTCGACTGTATCCTCTCGTCCTCAGTCATCGCCGGAATCTCTATGGTTTTCCTTTTTCCTGTGTCTTTGGAGAGTTTATTGACTGCTGACATCTAGTGGCTGGATGTTTCACTGCAACACAAAAATGAACAAACGCTGTGAATATATATTTAAAAAAAATATTATTATTTTATCTTAAACACACTTTATTCAACTGTAAACCATAAAGGAACTTTGGCAATATATGCCATATCAATATGACAATATTGACATACTAAAAATCATTATTATTAAATAATTAAAGTCTGTATTTAGGTGAATCTCCAATATATAAACAAGTCTGACAGCGATACTATTAATCTAACCTAAATCCTACAAGGTTTTTTTAAACTAGCAAAACCGTAGCATAACATGTTCTTAAGTTGTGTAAGTGTTATTGACGTGGTCTTTGTATGACGGCTCATTGATGAGCCACACTACAGACCTTTAATGAGTGTGCGTTTGCTTGTGTGTACAAACAAGGCTGGCTGTAAGGTCATCCCGAAGTGTGTACATTGGTGTGTTGTGTGAGTTCACCTGCCCTTGCAAGAGTGCCACTCAGTTGGTGCAGAGCATGTTCGCTGCACAAAACAACCATAGAAACACAGTTGTCTGTCCCTGGTTGTGTCATGGTCACTACAGGCTGACATGTCTCTCCCACAATGAGCCTGTTTTTTCCCACCATTTTGTTAATCACCCTTAGGGCCTTTCCTTGTTGATTGAAATTCAAGTGAGCACGCTTTACTTGCTTTTCCATCCCTCTCTCTCTGTCTGTTTGTATTGTCCCCATGAAAATTGCGAATCTTTGTGTTGAAAATGAATAATTGTCAAAGGACGAGCAGTGTCTGTGTTCACAATGCCGGCGCTGTTGTGCTCCTCGTGCAGCGACTGTCTTCATTGCCAGGATGTGACAAAACAAATCTCTTGAACAGGAAGGAAAATACCCTTCTTTAAAATTGCAGTAGTGATCGCTTCTGGTTTTTTAGCGTTCCAAGGATCTTATTTAAGCCCAAGGACGACACATGGTTTGCCGTTTGCCACCCCCAAGAAATTGTAATGCAGTTAAAGAACAGTTACTTTCAGGGTTGTTAGACTATGTTGATGTGTTATGTTTTTTAATAAAACTGTATCGTAGTCGACAGCACTGTATCCATTATTTTTCCCAAAAAATGTTTGGCTTTAAAATCTATTTTATTTTTTTTATAATAATTATTTTATGGTTAATATTTCAATAAAGTGTGTTTAAAATGATTCCTCTTTCTTAATTATTTAAAATTAACATAAATATTCACAGTGTTTGTTAATTTATTTGTCGCTATTAATCTTCCTGCCACTAGATGTCAGTAGTCATTACTTCCTCCGCAGCTAAAGGAACAATAAAATTCCGCAAGATCGTGGCCAGGACTGAAGATGAGAGGATACAGTCGACTCGATCAGCTTTTAAAGCTGATGTTTGGACATATTTAGTTTTTTAAAACAAATGTAAGCAGTTACGACGACAATAGTCATGTGGTCTGTAAATTCTGCAACTACTTGTACTCGATCAATACTACAAATATATCCTTGTTCTTACATTATTGCAATATATTGTATTGTTGTCCCTGTGTTTTGATATGTATCATATTGCCAGATTCTTGCCACAACACACCCATATTTACTTTATCTAATTTCTAATGCTGCTTTTTTCTACCCTTCAGAATCTCTCTCAAACACATATGCTCATTGATCTGATCCAGGATGTGAAGGAGAAAGGTCACAAGATGAGGATCTGCCCTCCGGGCGAGACCACTCTGGTACAGTTGAATCAGAGCAAGAATCATGCTGTTTTTTCATGTACACCTCATTAAAAAACATGTTTCCTGACTAATCTTCTCTAATTTAGAGCCCACTGATGGTCACGCTACCGGGATCAGAGCCTCTTACAGCTGCCCTGTTTCTCTTCCTTCAAAGCATGAAAGAACCAGGAAAAGGCCCAGTCAATCCTAAGATCCTCTTCAATCAGCTGTGTCAGAAGTAAGATACTACCACTTTATTTCTACTGTATTTATTTTTTCACTCTAAGGAAGATGGATGATAAGGCGTGCTATCAATGATCGGGTCTATTTCCATACATACTGTGCACCGGATTATAAACCATTTTTGCTGTACTGCGTTGAGCAATACCACAGAGCCTTATGGAGTAATAGTATGTTGCCACATTGAGTAATACTACAGAGAATGGAGATTTGTTGTGCGGTTAAGCCTCATCGAATATTGCGACAAAAACTAGCGATGTAATACTACGGAGCAAAGTGGAGTATTACTAGAGAGCCTCTAGTAATACTACTACAAACCCATGCAGAGTAATACTACTATGCGCCTTGCAGAGTAATCCTAGTATGGAGCCTTGCAGATTAATAATACTACAGAGCCTATTAGAGTAATAATACTACAGAGCCTCTTAGAATAATAATACTACAGAGCCTCTCAGAATAATAATACTACAGAGTTTCTCAGAATAATAATACTACAGAGCCTCTCAGAATAATAATACTACAGAGCCTCTCAGAATAATAATGCAACAGAACCAATCAGAGTAATAATACTACAGAGCCTCTCAGAGTTATAATACTACAGAGCCTCTCGGAATAATAATGCTACAGAGCCTCTCAGAATAATAATACTACAGAGCCTCTCAGAATAATAATGCTACAGAGCCTCTCAGAATAATAATACAACAGAGCCTCTCAGAATAATAATACTACAGATCCTCTCAGAATAATAGTGCAACAGAGCCGATCAGAGTAATAATACTACAGAGCCTATCGGAATAATAATGCTACAGAGCCTCTCAGAATAATAATGCAACAGGGCCAATCAGAGTAATAATAATACAGAGCCTCTCAGAGTAATAATACTACAGAGCCTCTCAGAATAATAATGCAACAGAGCCTCTCAGAGTAATAATGCTACAGAGCCTCTCAGAGTAATAATACTACAGAGCCTCTAAGAATAATAATGCAACAGAGCCTCTCAGAACAATAATACTACAGAGCCTCTCAGAATAATAATACTACAGAGCCTCTCAGAGTAATAATACTACAGAGCCTCTCAGAGTAATAATACTACAGAGCCTCTCAGAATAATAATGCAACAGAGCCAATCAGAGTAATAATACTACAGAGCCTCTAGGAGTTATAATACTACAGAGCCTCTCAGAATAATAATGCAACAGAGCCTCTCAGAATAATAATACTACAGAGTTTATCAGAATAATAATACTACAAAGCCTCTCAGAATAATAATGCTACAGAGCCTCTCAGAATAATAATACAACAGAGCCTCTCAGAATAATAATACTACAGATCCTCTCAGAATAATAGTGCAACAGAGCCAATCAGAGTAATAATACCACAGAGCCTCTCAGAGTTATAATACTACAGAGCCTCTCAGAATAATAATGCTACAGAGCCTCTCAGAGTAATAATGCAACTGAGCCAATCAGAGTAATAATACTACAGAGCCTCTCAGAGTAATAATACTACAGAGCCTCTCAGAATAATAATGCAACAGAGCCTCTCAGAGTAATAATGCTACAGAGCCTCTCAGAGTAATAATACTACAGAGCCTCTAAGAATAATAATGCAACATAGCCTCTCAGAACAATAATACTACAGAGCCTCTCAGAGTAATAATACTACAGAGCCTCTCAGAGTAATAATACTACAGAGCCTCTCAGAATAATAATGCAACAGAGCCAATCAGAGTAATAATACTACAGAGCCTCTCTGAGTTATAATACTACAGAGCCTCTCAGAATAATAATGCAACAGAGCCTCTCAGAATAATAATACTACAGAGTTTATCAGAATAATAATACTACAGAGCCACTCGGAATAATAATGCAACAGAGCCTCTCAGAATAATAATACAACAGAGCCTCTCAGAGTAATAATACTACAGAGCCTCTCAGAGTAATAATACTACAGAGCCTCTCAGAATAATAATGCAACAGAGCCTCTCAGAGTAATAATACTACAGAGCCTCTCAGAATAATAATGCAACAGAGCCAATCAGAGTAATAATACTACAGAGCCTCTCGGAGTTATAATACTACAGAGCCTCTCAGAATAATAATGCAACAGAGCCTCTCAGAATAATAATACTACAGAGCTTATCAGACTAACAATACTACAGAGCCTCTCAGAATAATAATGCAACAGAGCCTCTCAGAGTAATAATGCTACAGAGCCTCTCAGATTAATAATACTACAGAGCATCTCAGAATAATACTACAGAGCCTCTCAGAGTAATAATACTGCTGGGCTTCAGTGTGGCCTTGTAGCCTACCAAAGTCCTAGTTAAACATTTTTCTACTTTTACAATTGGTTCGAGGTCAGTGAGTACAACATAATTAATTTGATTTTTGAGAAAAGAAAATTTCTTTCATATCACATTGTTTGGAAAATATGGTATTTCTACATTTTCTGTAGAAGATCTATGTTCAAATACTTTCAAATATTCTTGTTTGGAGTCAGAAATCGAGGAAGCAACCGTCGGATTCCTCGCTGTTACAGTTGGCCATCGCCATGCCAGCGACACAAAAGGCTCAGCTTTAACTTGCTTTTATCTCATCATTGTGATGTGACCGCTTTAACCAGTCAGGCCCAGTTAGCACCTGGTCCCTGCTGAATCTCTTTTGACGCACACCAACCTCAACAAACACAATGCACACCAATGCCACTGCACCTTCTTCCGAGTGCTTCAAAGCAGATAATGAGTTTGCCAGTGCTCGCGAACGTTTCTGCAGCACCTGTGTCATATTTGATCCAGAGCAAGGTTTCAACTGCAACTGTACTGTTGCTTTCTGTCACAGCAGCAGCAACTTTGTCTCCATGTTTTCAAATGTATGGCTGCCTGTTATGGGTCAGGTTTGTTTTGTGTGTATTAGTGCAAATAGGTATATTTGTGTAGTTTAGCAGTGCAGGTGGGTGACTGGAGAATTTCAAGTCGGCTGGCTGGGTCCATCTCTGGTGCAGCTCTCACAGTTATTCTGGTACCGTGCTTTCATGCAGCAGGCCTATGTGTCTGCACACCGCTTCCTCACCTGGTACCATCTCAGCCTGCAGCCAACACGCAGTCAGCTGTTCACTTAACACATGCACATGCACACCTGTACATGCTCACATGCACAAGAGCTAATCAAATCTACTAGATTATGCCTTTAAGCCTCAGTTTGTCTACATATTTATTTATATTAGTTGTTTTTTTTATTGAATCAGAAATGTACAAAATCATCATCATTTCCCACTGTTCACAGGTGTGGTCAGTTGATACACCCCAATTTTTTTAAACAAGTCGTTAGTTCGTGTTTGTTAATTTTAATGTTGGCTCCAATGATTAAACAAACGGAGGGCACAAGATACATTTTGAGTGTATGCATCTTATCCTTAAAAATTAGTTTCACATCCTTCTATGAGTTATGATGGGAAATTAAATAACTAGCACTAGGTATTTTTTGTCAGAAATATATTTAAACTCCAAGTCCAACTGGACCCATATAGGGGTGTAAGAAAAAATACAATTAATTGTCACAATTTATTTCATCATACTCGATCAATATTTAACAGCTCTAAAATTGTTATGGCTGTTATGTAAAACATTCTCTTGGTTTTGCTTGTATTATTATTTTTTAGCTCTCTCCATTTGAATTCAGTAAGCTGATGTTTAGGGCTGAAGTAATAGACTACACAATTGGATACGATATTTTCGATCCACGTGGATCGAATGAAAGACAAAATATGTCCAAACCTCACCTTTAAAAGTAGCTGAAGCCATCTGTATCCCCTCATCCTCAGTCATCGCCAGCATCTAGCAGGATTTCATTGTTCTATTTTTTAATCCGATTAAACAACTGAAATGATCTTAATGACGGCCATTGGAACGATGTGAGGTTGAGTTTAAACTACTGTGGCAATTATATAGCATGTTAACTGGTATTGGCTTGAAAAAACATTATTTGTGGTACCATGCAATAAGTTACATGCTGTAACAAATATAAATAATTAGACCACACTTGTTTTCCTCAATGGTTATGCAATCTGTGTTTTCACGTTTCGAACAGATGGGAAAGAAACCATGGAATGCCTAAAAGTCATAGCTATTGATGTAAAGACTTAAGAAAACATCTCATAATAGTTGTACAAACACATTTAATTGTATTGTGTTAATTGAATGTCGATAATAGTCCGGGAGCTATTTGTTATCCAAACAAGTATTTGACAAAACACAGCACAACCTCACTTCTTCATTACAACCGTAAAAGTGTGGCGTAAGTGAGCTTCAATGTATGACTTATATACTCGCATATGGAAGGATTTGAAAACGAGTGCAGCGATGGAGGTCTGTGTAGCAAAGATCAGCAGCAGACACTGAACCCGTGATCACTTAATACAACACCAGATTCAATATTTTCACTAAACCCAACGTAACTGTTGATGTATTTAAGAAAATAAGAAGAAAAAAAAGCTTTGGCATACAATCGCTGTTTTCATACAGCATCCCTTAGAACCCTGACCTGTCCAATTGCTCCACTGTGATCTTCATTGCAGCTTAATGGTCTGTCCTTGACCTTATACGGCCAGGGAACATTTTTTTTCTTCTTTCATTTCACTCCGTACAAGTATGTCTGTGTTGACAGGCAGGTTAACAAAGCATTCAGGCTGAGATTCCAGCTTGTTACGAGTGTTGATTTGCACCATGGGGCCCACTAAGCCCTTGTGCTGTGTTACCACACGCGTTTGACCTTAACCAGCTGAGTACTGCTGCTGTCCGCCTCTTCCATCTCCTGCCAATGAAAAGGGTATGTTCTGGAGTCAGACCGGTGCCAAGCTATGTGGTTTGGATATTTTCCATCAAACAAATCTGGTTCCAACTTGTACCAGAATTGCATCTTGATGGAATTCCAATCAGCTGAGGTTCAATTCCACGGCTGAGTAAGTCAAAAATGTTTTTTTTGAATGAAAAACTAACGCACATAAATATTCATGATAAAACTAAGCTGTATCTAAAACAACCCACTTTGATTTCAATATATTTTAAAAGGAGGAAGAAATAGTAGATCCCTCACACCTGTTTCTATCCGGGGGTGAATTCAATTTTACCAACGGCAACAGAACATTTTTTTCTTTTTTTTGCCAAAACGCTGATGAAAGATTTCTCAGTGTGTGTCAACATCCACACTTTTTTTCACCCTCAAGCATTTTTTCATTTTCCTTTCATTGCATTTTTGAGCGAAGTAACAGAAATTAATAATGAACTCCATCTTTTGCTATGCCATTCAGGACACACTGACATGTAAACAAACGCCTAAAAAAAAACGGCTCGTAGAAAGAGAAAACTACAACAATGACGTGGTTATTTGCCTTCAATGAAGACCTCCATCTGGTTCAAGGGAAAAGAATGTTCAGTTTCGTAGAAGAAAGACATTTTTCTTCTTTTGCACCTTCTTGTTTCAAGCACTGTTAAATATTCTCTGGTGATTATTCAGTGTATTTTAAAGGTAACACAAACACACTCAAATGTTAATTCACAGCTTGTTAATTTCTTTTGTTATTAATTATGTTTTGTCTCTCAAATATTTTCAATGAGGTAGCTTTTATATATTATAAAATCAATATAAATAATATAAATAATTAGTTGTTTTTTTTATCAAACTGTAGAGTGACGTCATGGGACAGTCTGGCGACAGAAATAAAGCAAAGTATTGTATAAAGTATCTGTATAAGTATAAATCTGTCTGAAAAAGTGAAAAATATGAAGGAGAGATAAATGTTCATAATTGCATTGCAATTAATTTAGTATATGATATTTATTTGTTGGATAATAAAAATAATGTAGTATGTATGTGTATACATTATGTACGTTTTGTATTATATTACAGCTATAGCTTTATATATATTATATTATATTATACTTATATAGCTATAGCTTGATGGATCTACTGACTCCTTCAAGAAAATACGTTTTTATTTGTTCAGGCTTTTCCTTGATTTTCTGGAACTCCTGTTGTGTTATCAGTTTTATCTTGATCTTTAAAGTATATACTTTATTGAATATTGTTTTGATTGTTTAAGCGCTTTGTGACCCTGGTCTGGAAAAGCGCTATATAAATAAAAATTACTCACTTACTTACTTACTATTATATCTAATAGTATAATTAGATTTTAACAATTGTATGTCTATATAGATATTTATGTTATTTATATTTGTTGCATTATGCTATGATTTCTCATATATTACGTATTTGCATGGATGTCAGTGTAAAAATATTTGACAATTTTCTACAAACGGAGGAATAATTTAAAAGCGAAGGAAATTAAGAAAATACACATTTTTTTTAACCTCTTACTCCTTTTTTGAACTAAAGTATTTTGTAAGGTTTCCTTCTTTGGCTTCATTTTAAATTGTATTTCTTTCTTTTATATTTACTGTCCAACTATATACACATTTTATTTTATAAATGCTTCAAATGAATCAATTTGATCATATTTCAATTAAAAAAAATTTAAATTAAACATTAAAATAACTTAGATGATTTAATGTAACTATACATCTGAATATACATTGCTTTGCCCAAATGTGTATTTCGTGAACAATGTGCAGTTGCCTTGTGTGATACATGTGTATTTTATTTTTTTTGGGGGGGGGGGTGAGCTTGTGTGGCCTTGTGTCTGGTACTAACTCATCCGGCTATTAATTGTGTTAGCACCGCAGCTGCTTATGTTGGCCAGATTGAGAGCAGCGCTACAGGGCCCTTCTGCTTCTCTCCACTGGGATGAGCTTCCAGACTGCCTCATTCCCACTCATCCTTCCAAAGCTCCTCTTGTTTCCCCCCCCCCCCCCCACTTCTATGTCAGTCATTTTTCCTCCCTCTACCTCCTCTACGTCTCCATTTCCTTCCTCTCCCGGGAAGACGGACCGGCCAGTGAGCCCGAGCGAGAGAGGGTGAAATTCCTTCACATGCTGTTCGGTTCCAGGACAGGCCAACGAGCGACATATGGACTCTCTCCGCCGCACACTCGCACCCCTTCTGCCCACCCGACCCTATTTTGTCTGCACGATAAAGGGCGTAGGAGACGCCGCTCGTGTCAGTGTGCGAGGGCGAGGGGGTGACTTTGGGCTGCTCCAGACCTCCTGCTCCTAACCTGTGTCATGGGCAGGTGGTTGGCCGTCTCTCCCCACGGCGGTGGACATCCGGTCTTGTATCTTAATGTCGCTGTATGTTTGAGGAATTAATCAGCGTGTGAACTGTAGCGAAAAACGAATGGTGTGACTTCCAACATGGTCAGCTGGTTTGCATTTTGGAAAATCATGCAATGATGCAAGTGAATTGTTAAAAGAGAAATGTTTTATCATAATTTCAAATGCATTGACGCCTAGATTTAACAGGAAATAAAGACATCTGTAGTAAACTACAGTTTAATGCTTTGTCCAAACCCTTTCACAATCATCCCTGATCTCGGATCCGGGTTCTCCTTGTCTCCTGTTTGTGTGTGCGATGCCCAACAGGTCGCCGTGACTCCATGCACATCTGTCCATCTGCCCCCAGCATCTGTCCTCACATCTGCCAAGGGTGGTCCATGAGAGGAGGAGAGTCGCTCACCTCTATGACTTCAATATGTTTTCCTATTGTTCTGTCTCTAAATATTCTCTAATCCAACTGCTTAATATCTACATGTTTCCATGTGTAAATCCGCATTGAGAATTCTTTTTTTTTTTTGGCAAAAAACTCACAAAGTACTGACCATTTCCTTTTTCAGTATTCAATAATATACACGTTGAGGCCTCATAATCCCTTTGTGTGCGCTTTATGAATCTTTCCTAAACATTGTTCCACATTATCACACAGTGTATACACTCTTAAAAACCCCACACAATTTTAACAACGTGATATTATGCATAAATTAATTCATTCATTCAAGTCTAAATTAACTATATAATTTAATATACTTTAACGTTTCCATAAAAAAAAAACAGTGAGTGCAGAAGGTGAACCGCGATGTAAGACTGCCGTGAATTGTTCAATCCCACTGTTCCTTATTTTCCCATATGTCTGCCATCATTTTTTATACGGTCATAGTAATGCGTGCTTTTGTTTGTCTCAGGGCTCCACGGTTCAAAGGCTACCAGCAGCAGGACAGCCAGGAGCTTCTCCACTATCTGCTGGACTCTATACGTGTGGAGGAAACCAAAGTGAGTTTATATTGTTTCTGGACTTTTGGAAAATGATATTTTGGGGACATAATTATATCTACCTTATGTTAAACTGTACTCTAAAAAACAGTCTATTACGTCTATAAGTCAGAAATAACTGGGAAATAAAATGAGGTGTATTTGTATAGTTAATTTAACGAGTTTAATTTAAAAAAGAAACATGATGTCAATTTGCCTCATATGGTCGTATAAACGTAGATAATAAAAGGTATCAAATGTGTTATTTATTATTGTCAGTGTACGTGAGTAGAAAAAAAGACGGAGGACCTTTTAGGGTTAATATTATTCCACTACTTATAAAAAGAAGACCAATTAAGTAAATAAGTAAAAGCGGAACCATACACACGTCCTATATGTATTTTATTTGATTTAGTTATTAATTTATATATGCAAACGTTAATTTAAAAGCTTCTTACTTTATTTTATTGTAATGATCAAATTGTATTTAATTTATATTTATTTAATAATTTTTTTAACTGTCAACGGCCCAGACAGGTGCCTCTGCTGCTTTTATGAAACTGGAAATAAACACGTTCTTAATCCTTATTTTGATTCTAGTATAAACAGATTGTTTTTTGACCCAAAGACGACTTCAAGACAAGCAAAGTCAAACGTTGTTTTTCGATCTGTTGTTGTAGCGTCACGTTGTCTCGATCCATTGACTCGTTTTGCTTGGCCAGTCACTTCACGGTTCCATGTTTTTTTGGCAAGTACCAAGTCGTCCCACCCTCCCCCTGCCCCCTAACAGAGCAATTAGGAGACCCCATGGCAGTCCTTTTGGAGGGCTGGATTGTTCCTTGTGGCCCCACCAGTGGCTGGGTGAACCTTGAGGAGAAGTCGGCGGGTGTGTTTAGTGGTCAGCCCGGGGCCCCAGGATGGGGGGCCGCGGTCTGGGCCTCGCCCCGGCTCCCATTCAAACTTGTGAACGCCGACAGTTGTGCCACTCGGGCGACTTGCAAGTGCCACAACCGGCATCATTGTGTGATCTTGGGAAACCCACAGCTGCTGAATGGGCTTCAGGGCTGTCCCATTGTGCTCAAGGGTCACCCCCTCACCCGCCCCCCCTTTTACACGCACACTCATCAGCCATCTCTCAATCCAATCAAGGGCGCGACGTGGAAGTGGACCACCATTATTCAATTCTCTAAATTAGTTTTTCTAGCGAGTCTTGTTTAAAATCCACACTCCTTTTTTAAGATTATTTTTTGTCAACAAAACTGTTATATTATGTTTGCTGGTGTAGTAACCAGTGAGAATACAGTTGTTTGTAATTGATTCAAAAGTAAAAGTAGTTGTTAAACTAACGGTGGTTAAACTCCACGGGTTGAGTAGCTTCGTATTCAGTATCGGTGCGTCCAGACACGAAGAGAGAAGTCGGTTTATCCGTCCTGTATACGTGTGTGTGGTCGTGACGGGGCGCAAGGTCACTTTGCAGAGGGTGTCGGGAGCCTTTTAGAGGCCCTAAGTGTTTGTGTTTATTGGCCATTAGTATCAGAGATCTAAATATGCTAATTTGCTCCCGGACAATTATCATCAATTAGCTGAGACGGTGGGTCTTACTCTCTCAGGGCATGTACTGTCCTTCTTCGCTCCGTCTTCATTTTAGTTTCCACCCCTGCACCCCCCCCTCCACCAGCCAACACAACACCCTCCCTCCCCCTGACGGTGCCCGTCCAGTGTGGGACACTGCATGCTGTTACTGAAGGGGATCGGGGGGTCGGGGGGGCGGCTGGTAATTAATTAGAAGGAGCCGCTGCCTCTGCTCCGACTGAGCCGAGCCAGAGTCTGACCGGGATTATTGGGGCTTTTTCTGACCTAAATAGCCAGTGCTGTGCGTGGGTCGGGGGACAGTGGGGGCGACTGGTCTCCTGGGCAGACAGAGACCGCGGCCAATTATCTATTGATTGGCGCTTTACTGCGACTCTTCACAGCTCTGCCCACAAACAACTCACAGGCCGCGTCGCCTCCAATCACCGGGATCACATGCACAGTTCATTAGAAAGTTGATGTGACAACAGTTTATGACAAGCGCAATGATTGTTTTTTTGTTTTTTTATACACTAATGATGCCGTGTTATGGGACACACCTGTCATGCGGCGGCGACACTTTTGATTGATCACATTTAATCAGGGAGGTTTAGAGAGGAAAAAACCTTTTGGTCACATTCAGATGTGAAAGGATGTTTAAAAACTTCTTCTTTTTTTTTCAGAGAGTAAAGGCAGGAATTCTGAAGGCGTTCAACAATCCCACAGAGAAGACTGCGGATGAAGAGACCAGGCGTCAAGTCAAAGGTTTGGAATCCAGAGCAACTCATGCAAGAGCAACACTGCCACCTCGTGGCGATCAAAGGGAGCGTTTACCAACTAGTTAAATGGCACTACTATTTAATTATTTTTTTAAATAGTGTTCGTAATTTTACAACCTCAAAACGACACATTTCCTTAGGGGCCACATTTTATCCAGTGACTGTTCTGAGGGGCCTTCTAAGCTAATATAAAGAAGTGGGAAAGTTAAAAATAAATCTAAGAAAACTTAGTTACTAAGCTATTATAATTACAATATATTATTTGAATAAAAACTTTTATTTTTTTATTTATAACATTCATTTTAATGTTAAATTCAACCATTCAATAATTTGATGGCTCTGATATATAGAGTTTGATCTAAAAAATGCTGTAATTAGGTTAAATAAAATGCCTCATGTCTTACTATTAATTACGTTGTGGTACAAAGGTGCATAACTTGTAAGTAAGTAAGTAAAGTTTATTTGTAAAGCACCTTTCTAGACCAGGGTCACAAAGCACTTTAACAATCAAAAACAATATACATCTAAAATACATACTTTAAAATGCCAAGACACATAAGACATGTGACATTGACATGTCGACTTGTATAACCCATAGCTCGCCCAATATGATTTTTTCATGTCAGTAACTAATCACGTGTCTTTCTCTCCGCCAGCCTACGGAAAAGAAGGTGTAAGGATGACCTTTGTTGACCGCATCTTTGTGGGCGAGCTGACCAACACCATTATGTGTGAAGAATGTGAGCATGTAAGTGTGGGTGGTTCATCTTGTAAGAATCATCTTAAGAGAAAATCTGCCTTAGTTTGTTCGTTATTTTAAATTTAAACTTAGGAACCAACACATTCACTGTATTTGCTTTGATGCATGTTTGTCTCCTAGATCTCGACTGTGAAAGAGGCCTTCATTGACATCTCTTTACCCATAATTGAGGAGAGGGTAAGTGTATTTTATTGAATGTTTTGACTCAATGTCATCTGGTTATTATTAATTAATTTGTTATATTTGTCTCCAGATTTCTAAACCGTCCAATCCCGGCAGACAAGGGAAGGGCAGCAAAGAACAGGAAGCTCATCTGCCTCACAACGAGCAGCTTCTATCTTCTTCTCAGTCGGCCAACAGATGCAACAGGAAGCTGGGTACACAGGTAGAAAACCTTCTTTACTCTGGATACTAAATGGTGGAAACCATATAGACAAATCTCGATCAATCTATGATCAGATGTTTTAGACTTAGATGAAAAAGTCAATACCAATATTTCAGTATCTAGATTTCAATATAATAAATAATATCTGTGCATTTGATGCATTATATACAAATACGAAATACTTTTAAATGATACTTAAAATCTAATAATTATGAGTAGTATTAGTATGGATTACATTCATTTTCCACCCGAAGGTTTTGTCATATATTATTATATACTTCACAAATGTTTCAATGATATTTAAGTGTCATGTTTTTTGTTAATAAAATAAATGATTTTACATCAGTTTTGAGGTTACTTGGAGTGTTGATAATTATCTGTGAGCATGACTCTGAATCAATTAGATAGCCTTCATTAATAAAAAGATTTTTTTTAGTTTGTGTCACAGGTTTTAAACATGTTATCCAAATTTGAATCAAGCACCCCCCACCCCCGTTGAAATCTTATCAGAATCAGAAAAGCTTTATTGTCATTATTGTAAACACAACATATAGTGTTTTGCGGTGATGACAGTATAAAATCAATATAAATGGAAAAAATAGATAAATAAAAGAAGAAAAAAACCCCCAAAAATGACATCATAGTGAGCATATAAAATATGATTAATTACATGAGTAAAATAAAAATAAATGTAATTAAATATAATTCAGCAGACAGGAATTCTTGAATCGTGATCTTCTGTTCTGTAAAACTGAGGTTGAATGAAATCAATTCAATTTGATCGGAGAAAAATTGGTAAATATAAAATTAGTTTGGCCCTAACCAAGAGTGCTAAGAGTAATTGGCCCCTTGTATTAGATGGATGGATGGATGGATGGATGGATGGATGGATGGATAAACTTTATTGATCCCTCTGGAGGTCTCCTCCTGTTTTTCCAGCTCACAGCAACACATACGATGGATTCATAAAACAAGAACAAAGGGAAATAAAAGAAAGTGCAAGATGACACAATCTCAATCTAAAGATAAAGAACATGGATCAAAGACAAAGGATACAAAGGTTAACATAGAATAGAATCATCTTTTCACTCCACTCCTGCTGCCAAACTCAGAATTAAACAATCTAATAGCACAAGGAACGAATGAGTCCCTGAGTCTATTAGTGTTGCATCTGGGGTATTAAATTAAAATGGTTAAACAACATAATAAACTTGCAGCTTAAATGTGTTTCCTGTAGAAACAACAAGTCAGGAGGTCCTCCAGCTCGATGGAAGAAAAGGTCCGTGGAGCTGAGCGTCCGGAGGACGACAATATAGCCGGAGGATCTCGCACTTCTATGTCCAAGATGGCCGCCGCCGGGAGCCTCTCAGACGCCAGTGAAAGAGACTCTTGCCCTCAGGACAGCAGCAACGATGCAGACAGCGAGGCCTCGGAAAGCGAATGGACGCCGCGTCCATCTTCAAGTCTAGCCCACAATCAGACGTCGTCCTCTCTGGTGGCTTCATCCACGTCCACGTCCTTCTCGAGGCATGGCGGCACCATGGAGCATCTGGTGTCCGCCGTGTCCAAAGTGAGCATCGGGCTCAGCTCGGACTGCTCCTCGTCCTCGCTCTGTTCTCCGGACGACCCCCGGGACTCTCGGGATAACCTCCACCATCAACACCACCAGGGGGCTTTCCAAGCCCTGTCCCACAGCTACACGCCGAGCTCCAAGGAGTGCTCTGTCCAGTCCTGCTTGCACCAGTTCACGTCCGTGGAGCTGCTGATGGGCAACAACAAGCTGCTGTGCGAGAGCTGCACCGAGCGCAGGCAGAAGCAGCTGCGGAAGAGCAGCCTCTCAGGTCAGACCTGCGCTGGAAGTCATTTACCAACATTATACTGTAGTCTTGAAATATTTATAGATTTATTTATTTTTGGTTTGCAATTTATCATATTTATTTCATGGTTTATATTTCAAGAAAGTTTAAAATAATAATTTGTTTTATTAAATTTTTTATTTGTGTTGCAACTAAACTTCCAGCAGCTAGGTGGCAGCAGTCATTACGTCATTGCGTCGGCTAAATGAACATTGAAATCTCGTGAGATCCTGATGATAACTGAGGACGAGAGGATACAGTCGACTCCAGCAGATTTTAAAGCTGATGTTTGGACATATTTTGGTTTGAAAACTAACTGACTAAAGCCTTCAAGAGTCATGCGGTCTGTAAACCCCAGAGTCTTGTACTCGGACAATAATACAAATATATAATACTGCAATATATCATATGGTTGCCCCTGTATCGTGATCCGCATAGTATCGCCAGAGTCTTGCCTAAACACACCCTTAGAAATAATAATAATAATATTTTGGACTATATTGTTTGTTGTTGTTGTAAATATCACGATGTTAATCGTCTATATTTCTGTGTTCTGGCAGATAAGAAGTGTGAAAAGATTTACACCAGCGCCAGAAAGCAGATGCTCATCTCGTCGCTGCCACCTGTCATCACATTACATCTGAAACGATTTCACCAGGTTTGCCACAAAACATGTATTTTTCAAGGACATTTGTTACTTATTGTTATATGACGTTGGTAACTTAGGCTTTATCTACTAATCCTTGTTTTAACCTATATATATATATATATATATTTATATATATTTCATCTACAGGAAGATGGTTAACATTAAACATCATACATCAATTTAATTTCTTCCTGGAACAGAAAAGGAAGATGGTACATGAAGCTTAACTTCTTATCTTCTTTTTAGGCAGGAATGAATCTTCGGAAGGTGAACCGTCATGTTGACTTTCCTTTAGTTTTGGATTTGGCGCCTTTTTGTTCAGCATCCTGCAAGGTAATGTCATTAAAAACATATACATATATATTTACTTTCTTTTGGGTAAATAAAAAAAATGAATTCTCCACTTCATGCTACAGAACTTGGCGGCTGGCGAACGTGTCCTCTACAGTCTATACGGCATCGTGGAACACAGTGGATCCATGAGGGGAGGTCACTACACTGCATATGTCAAAGTTCGTGCCCCACAGAAGAAACCAGAGCAGCATCACAAGAAACTGACAGGTTAGAGTCTGATGTCAACACTATTCTTCGTTGTGTAGGCGATTGATAGGAAGAAAAAGTCTCAGGAATCCTGAGAATGGTTGGATTCTATCGTATGTTTCCCCACCTCTGCAGAGCAGCTATTGCTAGTTTAACTAAACCAAACCAAACGAGGTAAACTAGATTGAAGAGATACAAAAATGTCTCTTCACTAACGACGCTGACCAAAATGGACGGACGAGGAATATTTTTCTATAATATAAGAATGACTAGGACTGAATCATTGCAATTATTTGTTTATATCCATGTCATTGTAGAGTAAGTATGACCATCACAGTTTTTTTTAAATAAAATTTACGTATAACGCCCTTCCACTGTAGACATTATGAAAATAAATTTATTTATTTATTTATCAATAAATAACTGTAGAAAAATCAAATCTTTAAATTCTCAACATGGCAAAAACACGCCTGAAATGGATAAAATAGCAGATAATTATAAATATCAGGTAAATTAGTTTGAAAAATCTAAATAAATGTTGGTATTTGCACTTTTAAGTACTAAAAACACTCAAACGGTTCTTCGTCTCGGTTTGTTTTCAGCCCCTGTAGTGCCCATGTAGCATATAGAAAAGAAAAACATGTGTTTGGAATAAAAGTTAACCATGAAAACCATGTTTCTACAACTAGAGACAGGTCATTCTCCTCCCCTGCTGAGACCCTGCTTGGCTGCATCCTCACCTTTCTTAAGCACCCGAAGACTGTTTCGGAAACCTTAGGAAAGTCATTGATAAACCTGTGTCTCCCACACGATTCCATGAAAACACTTGTATTGATAAGATCTATACAATGATAATAAAAAAACAATTGAAAAGATATTCTGACTTATTTTGCACCCAGGTGCAAAACAAATAGACTCAGGGACTCATTCATCCCTCGGGCTATTAAATTGTACAATTCTGAGTTCGGGGGCAGGAGTGGAGTGAGAGTATCTGGATGTTCTGTACTATGTTAGTCTTTGTATCCTTTGTCTTTGTTGTTTTTCTTTGATCTATGTTCTTTATCTTTATCTTTAGACTTAGATTGTGTCATCTTGTTCTTTTTCTCTTTATGTTCTTCTTCTTATTTTATTTTTCATGTATTATTTTTTATTGTTTATGAAAAATTGCTGGCTATTGGAAAAAAACAATTTCCTGACGGAGACCTCCTGAGGGATCAATAAAGTTTTACCTTACCTTACCTTACCTTACTCGTATAACTCAACATTCTTCATTCCAGGCGCCAGAGACCTCAGCAGCTCCTCGGGACAGTGGGTCTACATCAGCGACACGACCGTCCAGACAGTACCGGAGTCGAGGGTACTGAACTCTCAGGCGTACCTGCTGTTCTACGAGGAAATGCTTTAATGACCTCCCGCTTTGGTTCGGTGTTGCTTGAGACGCAAAGACTCCTCGTCCGGCTGCAAATGAAAGCATTAGCCTTCAGGATATAAGGAAAAGCAACCCTATGTGTGTCAATAGATACAACATTTAAAGAGACTTTTCCTGCTACATTGAAACAAAAAGTGTTTCTACAGCCGCTGGTTTATTTTTTTCGTCTCTGAACGCGTCAGAGAGAAAATTGCATGCCGTCGCTTCAAGAGTCGTTGCATGTTCTTTGGTGCTCCGCACTTTAAAAAAAAAGATGTCAAGTGTGTGTCTGGGATCGTGTGAATGTGCTGCGAACATGTGTGGAAACATGACGGGGGAATGTAAATTCAGGGCTTGAGAAGTGAGAAAATGATCAGCATTACTTCTCTTTATGAAGAGAAAAAAGGGCTCGAGTGCAGGACTGTACGGTTTATGTTTTCTTTAAGAAAAAGCCTTGCATGAGATCGCTTCAAAATTTTTTTTTTTTTTTTTTCAAGCTCAAGAATTTCTCCAAATTGTACATAAAAGTCTCGCCTTTTAAAGAAAAAAAAACACAACCGTCGTACTTCAGCACAGTTTTTATTATTTACCAGAGAATCTATCCAAGCGTTTTACTGTATTTGCCGCCAAAGACGGTGGGGAAAAAAAATAAATTCTGTGAATGTTTTTTACAATGTTATCAAATATCCTTCTGGAGTGAAATCATCATTGGCACGTGAGTTTTGAATGTATCCATCATATCGGAGTAACTGTTGGAAATAACCTTCTTGTTTGTGGCCGACTCGGTTCAAGCAAGTGTTCAGTGCCTACGCTTCGAGTGTGAAGAATAACGAAAGAGTGTGTGGTTGTAAATATTGACGCATGCAGGGAATTTTTGCGCAAGACAGTTTTATTTTCAGTAAAAAAAAAAAAATGGTTCCATTAAAATAAGAAATGAATGAATACATCTGTAAATTTAAAACGGTTCAGGATTAAACTTAATTTATGACTAAAGTATGACCTTGATGCTTTCTTTTCAGACTAGAAGAGCTTTTGTTTCAGAGTCGGTGTCATCTTCTTTTTACTTAGAAGCGAGATGTTCGCAGACGAAAACGCCGTTGGACTGTCAGCGCTCGTAACGGGCGTGTCACACTCGACCCCGTCTTCGCCCGTGATGCGCGGCGACGGGTGCAAAGCAGCACTGTTCCCGAAACATGTCGCGAGCTGGTGAAGAGGAGGTGGGTGTGGGATCAGGGAAAAAGGGCAACGTCCAAAGACATCGGCCTGAACGGCCTCTTTTTTTTTTTCTTTTTTTCTTCCCCCGACCACAAGCTGTGACATCCCGGTCAGAACGCCGGAACATTAAAAACCCCAGGTTGTCACCAACACAACGAGCGAAATCCTTTCTGAAATGCACTTCTCTATTTTTATCGAGGTGGCGTTTGGCTCGAGGACACTGCAGCTGTACTGTTGGATGTGATTTAATCTCGGCTAATGAATCCTCGTCACTGTCTCAACCAGCAGCGGAGGTTAAATTTGCGAGGCTGTCACCGCTGCTGACACCGTCGCTCCCACAACCCCCTGCATGAGCGTCCAACACGACAAACGCGTTTCTACATGTGTTGGCGCCGCACAGTTGGTTTCGTGCGGGCCTCGGGTTACCTTCAGACGTCAACGCGGTCATAACACTTGCGCAGCACTTTTTGGAAGAACACCTGCGCAGAGTGTGACCCTCGACTGGATGTTGTTGCTGAATCCAGAGTTTGATTCCACATGATTGAAGGTGGATTTTTTAAATGTTAATTTAATGCTATAAAAGGTTATCACATTTATTACTCAAAATAAATATTATTTATTTAAGTATTAGTCCAACTTTGAAGCTAAAACCACAAAACTAAAATCAAAATAACACTTTTTAATAGTAAAATGTTTGTTTTTTTGTTTATTGGAGCAATGTTTATTTTCAGTAAAAACAAACAAATGACACCTGAAACCCACTTTGGTAATTAATAATAACCATTTTATTATATTTATTTATTTTATCACAGTTTGTTACCAAACTCACTAAGATTTCCAACTTAACAAATCAAAATAACAAAAATAGCATCACTATTAAAAGATGTTTAAGTAAAAAACAACAGCATTTAAATCGAATTATTATTATTATTATCATTATTATTATTATTATTATTATTATTATTATTATTATTAATTATTAATTATTAATTATTAAATATTTAAAAAATCAACCAAATACACTTTTATTTACTAAAAATAAAAATAAATTGACTTGACACTCGAACATGCATTGAAATACTGTTTATTGAAGCAACGGTTTTTGGATTGAGTTTCTTTTTTTGTTGTAATTTTTTTTAATCAAAAGCAACTTTTCTTTTTATATATATATTTTTAGATTGAAGAAACCTTTTAATTTCCTATTTAACAAATCAAAATAACAAAAATAGCATCACTATTAAAAGATGTTTAAGTAGAAAAACAAACATTTAAATAGAAAAAAAGCTTTAATTATTAGATATTAAAAAAATCAACTAAAAACACTTGTATTTACTAAAAATAAAAATAAAATGGACTTGACAATCGAAAATGCATTGAAATACTGTTTATTGAAGCAACGTTTTTTGGATTGAATGGTTGTTTTTTTGTTGTAATTTAAAAAAAATCAAAAGCAACTTTTTTTTTATATATATATATTTTTAGATTGAAGAAACCTTTTAATTTCCTATTTAACAAATCAAAATAACAACATCACTATTAAAAGATGTTTGAGTAAAAAAAAAAAAATTTAAATCGAAAAAAAAGCTTAAATTATTAGATATTAAAAAAAATCAACTAAAAACACTTTTATTTACTAAAAATAAAAAATAAAATGGACTTGACACTCGAAAATGCATTGAAATACTGTTTATTGAAGCAACGTTTTTTGGATTGAATGGTTGTTTTTTTTGTTGTAATTTTTAAGAGATCAAAAGCAACTTTTTTATATATATATATATTTTTAGATTGAAGAAACCTTTTAATTGATTGTATATCAAAGAAACAAACCTCTCATACACGACACCCCCGTTTTACTCAACCATTTTTACTAAACATAAATATTTAACAAAAACATTTTTATTACTCTCTCTCCCCCCTTATGTACTTATCTTTTTTATTTGATTATCTTTATTTTACAAGTATTCCTTTATTATTCTGTTGTTTTTTTGTGAACTGCTGACACTAGGGGGCGCCAGATACAATGTTTTAACTCTTACACATTGCTGCTTTAACGCATAAGAGTATTTCTATGCAACTAGTGCTCAAAATATTTTATTTGTTAATTTAATTAAATATTTGATGGTATTTAAAGTTTTACTCTGAGCTCATGAGAACCATTATGAACTTGTTAAAAGCTGAATACATTAATTGTAGGGATTATAAAGGGGCATTTTTTGTGGCAACCCCTGATATGAACTGAAAAATGTACACAAAAATGTATTAAAATATTCTGTATTTTTTAATTTTCAATATTTTGAATGCACTGATTTATAAAACATTCAAAAACGTACATCAGGTTAAAAAGCTGTGTTTGTATCTAAGGGTTTGCTTTATATACAAATATTCTGCATTATTCCAAACATCTCGCCGGTGTAGCCGGAGGAGCCGCAGTTACCCGGAGAGGCTCCACTTCCTCCCGCAGCTCGAGCAGTAAAGCAGCCATTTTGGAAGAAGCTCCGCAGATGAGAGATATCTGGACAAGGTATATAGATAAATACACAGGGTTTCATGTTTTTTAAACGTTTATTTCGATCCGTGGTGCGTTTCAACTTTGTAATAAACACAAATATGGGAGATTTGAGCACATTTTAACGTTGTTTTGCGTCAACTAGCGTCGTTAGGAGCTTTAGCTTAGCCTACATTAGCTTAACTCAGGCTAAATTTAGCTTTTCTGTTGACATAAACGGATGCTCACGAGCAACATTTGGTTGATAAACGAACACGTTATGTCTTGCAAATCCGACCCTTCACTGAACACCGTGACAATTCCATTGATATTGATAAAAAGCATGAGTGAGTTAATGTTAGCACGATGCTAACCTTGAAGTAGCACCAGAATAGGATCCGAGGAGCATGTTATTAAGATAAACAAAGCGGTAAAATCAACATGACAAAAAGTTTGATGGAAGATCTTAAGTCCTGTGATGCATTTTTCAGTTCTGATCTCGGTGTGTGAAGATGTGGGACCAGGGAGGGCAGCCCTGGCCACAGTGGCCTCTGAGCCAGCAGCAATGGATGCAATCTTTTCAGCACCAGCAGGATCCAGGTCAGTACCCCCACTTTACCGACTCAAAGTCTGTAGGAAGCCCGTCTGATTTATTGTGATTTGACGCAGGTCAAGTTGACTGGGCCGCCCTGGCACAGGCATGGATCGCCCAGAAGGACACAACAGGACCCGAGCCACCTATTGTCCAGCCAAATGGCCAGGACATCCCAGGCATTGAATCTGGGGGACAGAGCAACCATGGCACTTTCCAAGGTGACCCCCCGTTCGGAAGAATGTGGCCACCAGGTACACGACACGGTAGCTGTGAGCGTAGTGATAGTAGTAGTATATTTGTGCTTTCAGTCTTCTAGTATGCTAGTTGTGCTATCAAAGAAACCATACTACATAAAAAGATTACCAAGAGAAAAACACGTTTTGAACAATAAGATGCACATCAATTTCAATCCCAAGCTGATATACTGCCTAGCTGCATTTTCGCCTTCATAAATACCTGGGAAAGAATTATGTCTAACTTCAGCAGAGGGATCTTTCATCTCTCCTGCAGTGCTCCATGAAAACACTTAGATTTTTATAAGATTAATAATCGTCCAACATATAACATTTGACCCCAAAAAACATTCATAAATAATGAAAGGTCAATGTCTCTCAGGGCAATTTTAAATGGAAAAAAGATCTGTAGACCTCTGACAAATATTTGCACATTATTCCCCCAATTTCCATTCAACATCCATTTCATCTATATTTCAAATTACAGACAGTAACATAACGTGCTTAATATGTTTAAGAAAACTATATGCACCAATAAGTTATGGCTTCTTGTTTTTCGGAACTATATACTGTTTTCTAAAAAACATTAATTTAATATGGTAACTAGATTTCAAGTCTAAATATAGTATTTTAGAACATGCTAATACATTTTTATTATACCGCTAAAACATTGGGTTTGAGAACCATTCTCTACTATACGCCACACATGCTTATAGTTGCCAATATAACACTATTTATTTTTTTCCACGTTAGAACACATTGGTCCTTTTTGCGTAAATTTAGCCAATCATGGAAGGCACCACCACGCAATATTGATCAATCAGAAGCAACATAAGGTGGCTCTGTCTTTTGTTTCAGCATAACTACTCGCACAGAGATGACATCGCAAGGTTGAGTCATTGTAACTTAACAACAACAACATACTGCCTGCAAGCTATTTATTGTTCAGGATTTTCCTGTCATGAGCCGCACTTTAATTTGAAAAGTTATCGCTAAACTTTATGGTAAATTCCCCAAACGCCGTTGAGAAGGAGGAAATAAACAATGTTCCTTCTGCCTTGTAATCCTTCATTATCACATTCAAACTCTGTACCGTTTAAAATTCATGTTTTATATCTATTTATTATTATTATTTTTCATATTATTTGCCAAATCTATCGATTATTAAAAATGAATTAAATTTTACTTAACTAGGATGCCTGTACGTATATAGTAAAGATGTAACCGATTAAATTAGACAGAAATGGCCTGAATTCACAGTGAAACCACACAAAAATCCATGAAACATTAAATTACCAAATATTAAAATCAGATTTCTCAAAGAACAGGACAAGTGACAAAAGCAAAAATAATAAAACTTGAGTCCTAATAGATAAATCACAATGACTGACAAAATGATTAAATGTGTCTTCTCAAATTTTCAGTTAGTATTAAAGGCACTTCACTGATTTTTCTGCTCCTATTACCAGATTGGGCGATGCATAGCCAGCCCCCTCCACCTCTTCCCCCTCAAGAGCAACCGTGGATCCCTCCTGGATCGGGGCCTATGGATGTGGTGAACCCTAGCGAAGACAGCAACAGCCAGGACAGCACGGAGTTCACCTCTGAAGCCCACCGTGGGGTTTACCCCCCGAACAGCCATGGGTATGGGGCACAGCCCGACACCTACGCCATGGCCCCCATGGCCATAAACCAGTTTGATTATCAGGTATGCAGATGCTCTGTAGTCACAGATGACGCGGTTTTTAGGTTTTGATTTAACAAGTGAGTTACACAAGAAGGAGATCCAGCGTCTTGGTGTAACAGTCGCTTCCCTCATGGTGGCTTGTTAAAGATCCTGCATGGTTTGATATAAATCGATTTTGTTTCCTTTTACTTACTACACACAGTTTTAGCTAGACGATACAATAGAGGGAGATAGTATTTCAATCTGATGTTGCAGAATTTACAGACCAATTGACTCTTGACGAAGTCTTAACAGCTTTCGTTTGATTTGAAACCAGAATATGTTCAAACGTCAGCTTTAAAAGCTGCTGGAGTCCACTGTATCCTCTCATCCTCAGTCATTGCAGGGATCTCGCAGTATAACAGTTCCCTTAGCTGTTGTCATTTAGCAGATGGAAGTTTAATTGCAACACAAACATGAACAAACTCAGTGAATGTTTGCATTTAAATTGAAAAAAAAAATCATTGATTCAGTCTTCTTGAATATTGATGAGGTGTTGTGGAAAAATATTTTAGTGTATCAATATCTAATACTATTACTCAGCCCTAAACAACATCTGCTCACAGATCCCAATCAGCCATAACATTATGACCAACTGGTTGCTAGAAGCATTTCTGCATAGATATGTGAGCAACACTGTTGAACTCATTAAATATGAGGAAGCCGGTCATAATGTAATGGCTGATTGGTGTTTTGACAAAATAATCAGTCAACTTTATTAACAATGGTTTTCTTCTTGTTTGTTCGCAGCATGGCGCGGCTCCCACGTTCCCCCCAGCAGCTTCATCCTTTCAACCCCCCTATTGGCAAGGCCCCCCTCAGAACAGGAGAGACGCCAGACCACCTGCTTTCAGGGAACGGCCCAGATCTCCAATTCCACTCCCTGTTAAGCAGGAGGCACCGGCGACCCTAGGTAGAGGCTCTAAAATAATTGTATTCAAATTCAGAACGTATCAAATGAAGAAAATGGGTGTAATGAGCAGATATTGACTCGTCACTACTTGTTTTCAGATGCTGTGAAAAGGCGAACCCTACCTGCCTGGATCAGAGAAGGTCTGGAGAAGATGGACAGAGAAAAACAAAGGAGGATGGAGAAGGAACAGATGGAGAGGGAGCGGGCAGAAATGGCAAACGATGACAAAACGCATGAGCTGGGCAATGGAGGGAGCGGACCTCACGTCCCTCGCAAGAGCAAATTTGTAGGAACTTTTGTGTCTTAAGCAGATGCTGGTACGAAAACATTCCTATGGATTAACAATCGACGTGTTGTGCTTTGACACCAGGACAGCGACGACGAAGGGAATGACGAGGGAGAAAAAGGAACTTTGAAAAAAGAATACACTGCTCGGAGTCCATCCCCTCGTGCAGAAGAAAGTGACTCTGAAATGACTGAGGAGGAAAAGGAATTCCAGCTGGTACGTCAGTCGTTCTTTTAAATCCGTATTTGATGAAATGGGACATTAATGGTTTTGTCTTCAGATGGTGATTACTAAAACTCTTCTGACTGAGATCCTCCTGGAAGTCACGAATGAAGAGATCCAGCACGTGGCCAAAGAATCGCACCGTAAAGCAACTCGAGGTCTGCTCTCTCTTCCCGATTTAGATCTTGGCATTAAATCGCATTAACACGTTATAGACGCAATTCATAAATAACCTAAACTAAAGTCTGCTGACGCAGCGTAGAGTGTAAGTTATATGGAGGATCCACTTTCTTTGCTAATAGATCAGATATCTTTTCCTTCCTTTCTTAGGCAAATCAAGTCTGTGATCAGGAACACTTTAAATATACATTATCCTTTTAATGACGTACACAGAATGGCTCTTTTCCTGCCCAACCGTTTGACTTGGATTGTGTCGAAGAAGTGTGTTTGTTAACCATCTCTCTTTTCTGTTTTATTTCCTTTTTTTTTCCTTTTTTCTTTTCTTCATTTTATGCTTGTCACCAAAGGCAGCCCTGTTGAATATTTATCTGTGATCCAGCTCGATAACGACTCTCTTGCCTTTGAGATCATGGCGTTATGTGTTTTAACATGTTGTTCCTGTTGTTGATGTGAATCAAAGCTCCTGCAAAACAGCTGGCACAGTCAAGTGCATTGGCTTCTCTGACTGGTCTCAGTGAGTATCCCTTATTCTTTGTCGTGGGAGGGAGGGAAGGGGTCGTTTTCCTAGATCACATCGGGGAATATATATTCGAGGGAAGACCGGGAAACAACCAAATATGAAGCACAACATTTAGTTTTCTCTTGATAGGAGCATGCCTTCTGATATTGATAATCAAGCTGGATTTATGACTCGTCGGTGTGAAACTGTTCTGGAATAAGTGCCTTACGCTGGTGCCTAAGCTTGGCTTGACGGTTTCACTTGGTGAAACCAAGAATACGCCCGGCTACTGTCCAACTCTCAACCATTCGGGGCTTCTGTTGTGGCAGGCGGCCTGGGTGACTACGGTTCCGACGAGAGCGAGAACGAGGACGACCGCAGCGTCCACGGGTCCGACTCCTCCGACACGGACGAGGAGGAACTGCGCCTCCGCATCCGTCAGAAGCAGGACGCCTTCCGTCGCAAAGAGCGGGAGGTGCAGCAGCACCTGGAGAAGCAAGCACAAGAAGCATCACTTGCAAAAGGTAAATGTACTTACTAGTTAATTTATTTAATTATTTACATAGGTATAATACAGTTATAGAAGATTTCATACAAACAAGAAAACAATGATGTTTGAAAATCTTGGGAATGAGTAGAAATCTGTGCCGTAACTGAATGGTTTAATATTAAACTGTTTTTATTGAAATGTTTTTTTTTTTTTAACCCTTGTCTTAGAGAAGACACAAGGGATATCGCAAATACGTTTGTATAAGGGCCACCAGGTCAGAGAATAAACGGGCGTTATGCATTTCAAAAAATAAATTGAATTAAATTATTTGTATATTTTAAGTTTGAATTAGCTCTAGGGTTTATTATTATTTAATTTAAAATATTTAAATTTGAATACTAATATTTTCTAAAATAACCTTATATTTTTAATGCAGATAAATTAATATTGTAATTTCAATAATTAAAATTCCATTGTTGAAATTCAAAACTAGACAATAGTGAATTTAAAATATTGAATTTAAAAATGTTTTTTAACTGATTTGAATTAGAATATCAAACTAACAAAAATCATTAATCACGGTTCATCATTTTGAATTTTTTTAATGAATAAATTAACAAACGCTTGAACATTTAATATGGAATGAAAACATTTTAATAATTGAAACTTTACATATTTAATATTCTGATTTACTTCCATAGGAGATATGCTTAATATGATCAAACACCTTTATTTAATCATGTGACACTTTTTAATATTGTTATTATGATGCGTTATAACCCTTAATGTAGTTCATCATAATACATTAAGTCTATTGTCACTCGCCATGTTAAAACTGTTCCTTTTATCTGTTTTTCAGAGGAGATGTCAAAGGACTGGTTGAAAAGAGAAAGGGGGGAGTATGAGGAGATAAAAACGGATAATTCTCATAAACAGGATGTAAAGGAAAGGGAGGCGGAGCCCGTGATAGAAAGGCGCAGATCTCGTGGCGAGATAGAAGGCAGTGAAGACCGACAGTCGGCTCGAGGGAAGGAGCGATCCGGGCGTAACGGCAGCGACTCTCCGGCTAACGGTCACAGCAGTAGCTCCCACTCCACCTCCAGTCACAGCAGCAGTCGCTCCTCCTCCTCCTCTTCTTCCTCTTCAGCATCTTCTCGGAGCTCCTCTAGATCGTCTTCCCCGCATAGAAAGAGACGGCGTAGCAGTTCCTCCTCCCGTAAGGCTCACCGAAGGAGCCGCAGTCGCAGCTCACACAGAACTCGTAGCGAGAAAAGCAAGGACAGAAGGAGGAGCAGCGAGGGAACGAGCCACCGTAAGAGAGAGCGTAGTGATTCCAGGGAGCAGCGGAGACGCAGGAGCCAATCTCGATCCAGAGAGAGGGATAGGGGCCGGGCCCGGGCTAGAGACAGCAGGAGTCGCAGCAGAGAGAGGGAAAAGGACAGGGATCGAGAGAGGAAAAGAAGCAGGGAGCGCCGGGACAGCGGTCATAGCCGGAGTAGCAAACACAAGCAGAAGGCCTCTAGCAAAGACAGGGAGAAGGAGAGGAAGAGAGAAAGGAGTCGCAGTCACGAGAAAGATAAAAAAAAGAAAGATAAAGAACGGGAGAAGGAGTCAGACAAAAAGAAGGAAAAGGCGAAGAGCAAAGACAAGAGCAGCTCTGTAGGCGCCGACGAGAACGGCAAATCCAAGAAAAGGAAGGAGAGCGACTCGCACGACTCTCAGAGCGACAGACACTCCCGGCACGACGGCAAATCACACAAGAAGGGCTCCGCCAAAGTCAGCAAGAGACGCTCCGACTCGGAGTCGAGCAGATCCCCAACTCCCGAGGTTAGCAAGGAAAAGAAGTCCAAGAAATCCAAACGTAGTCGTTCAAGGTCAGCGGAGAAATCTCACAAGTCTGGTAAGAAGGCGAGCCGCAAACACAAGTCTAAGTCGCGATCAAGGTAGTATTCTCTTCCTACTCTTTATTATTTCTAATCTCTTCTTATGTTTGTCAGATTGTGATCCACCTCATGTCAATGATGCGCCGCTGCCTTGTTTACCGTTTTCTATTTCGATCGATCTCAAGTTAAACTCTGTCCTCAAGTGTAACTCAGTCGAAGGCGAGCAAAGTAGATCCTCGGAGACGAGACGAGCCGCGTGCGAGCGATGCTGTTGTGTGCAAGGCTGTATGTGAGGGCGGCTCCAAGTTTAACAGTGTTGCTTCCATGTCTTTCAGGTCCACGTCGCCCCCCCACCGGAGCAGACGCTGAGCACGGGGGCCTCAGTGACGTGTGCACTTTTTAAATTCCATGAGTTGAGCAGGCTTGTCTCATTATAGAGGCAGTTGTGTAGGTGAACCACACTCTTACATTTCTTTTCTCCCGTTACTTTTTTGTAAATATGTTGTTTTTAAAACGTGTGACTCAAACCACAACGCACAGCAGAACTAGACTCGGCAGACACACAAGAAACTGCCCCTCGCCTCTCGCACTAAGCAGCTGGGTTTGGCTCCAGCAACCCCCCGATTAATGAAATGAAGTGGTAGAAAATAAGTAAGAAGATAAAACTGAACGTGAATTTTCCAAGCGATTATTGTAAATTGATCAATAAAACTGTTTGTCCTTGTTTCGTGTATCTTTTTTATTGTTGGTTACACCAGCTTGGTATTCAAGACACTTAAATCATTGATGATCAAACGTACTGACTTCCTTTTTTAATGCAGTGACATTAAGGTACAACTTGTTGCTTAAATAATAGTAGTTGTTATTGTATTTTACAATCTGAACATTTTTATTGGCAGTTTTTTTTTTTTTTGGTTAAGATTACAGTGTGTAATAAAATGAGAGACTTTAAAATAAATGGTATATTTACTTTAATAGATGGATTGATAATCAATACAATAAGAAATGCATTAAATAACATTTGTGGTTGCATAAGGGAAGCACTTTAAACAGGACTTATTCACACCCTTGCTTTATAGTTAAGCCTGATAACATTTTTTGTTATCCATACTTGTTAAAAGTGCCGAAATTAACAATCTACTTCCACGTATATTCCGAACAAGTAACTGTTTCTATCCTAAATAAATGTTAATAGTACTCAAGCTAAAGAATAGTAATGCATGATAAACGCCCTAAATGTATTTATTTTTTGAATAAATTGAGTTTACAAAAACATTTCACCTTCTCTGACCTGACATACAGCGGTAGGAACTAAAGTGCCGTTTGTTTCTGGTCGAGCTGTATATCCGGGTGCACGGCCGTGGTCCACTGACCGACAGCAGCTGCAGAACAGAATCACTTCAAGTGTCAACATGTCGAATATTCTTAGTCGAATATTTCTCCGGGTCCTTCGAGCCAGGACCGGTTCCGTCCACAGTCCTCCGGGTCAGAGATCTATGACTTGTCAACAACGAACTCTGACGTCACGCAGGAGCTTAGCTGGAGAAGTTGTGTTGCCAGGAGTGAGCAGGTACTGAATGTTGCTATCGATTATTACTGTCTGGAAGTGTTTTGTTTAAAAAAAGGCTCTAAACTAGTGAAAATGAGTAAAAGATATATATATATGTTCGTTTTTAATGATCATGAAAGTAACGTTGTCCTTCAGTCTGGCCATAACATTTATATTTTTTAAATGTTGTTGTACAAAGTCTGCCAAAGGTTGAAGATAAAAATGTGTCGTTCTTATTTTTATAATAAATCACAGCCACAATATTAATGGTACATTTTAACATTCAAAACTCAGCCCCCCATTCCAAAAAAAATAAACACAAAACGTAAACATAAAACACAAGTATACTTTGTCATGCTTTTACGTTGAAATTTTACACTAAAATAAAGTACCCTCAAAACCCGCCATTAGGTAGGAATTGAAGGGAATGTACTTTATTTAGAATCAACATTATTACACAATCTTTTCATTAATATTGATTATTAAGTGCAACAATTGACATTTAAAATACATACTTTAAAAGCTCCAAACAATATATAGACAAACACAGCAGCCCAAGGATAATTTTAAAAAAGCACAAATAAAAAAAGGTCTTAAGATGGTATAATACAGGTTGATAATATTTCATTTATACAGTTGATCAGAAATATCTATAATTTGCTTTACATTTAAATTAGTAAATATAGTTAAACATTTAAAAAAAAAAAGCATTTATATATAATAATAAAAAAACAAGCAGAGTACTGACTAACCAAACAACATCATGAAATGAGTTTTCCAAATGGAACCATAATATAGGCAATAAAAATGAATGTATTATTAGGACTAGGGGGTGTATTGGCAATAATCTGTTGATACGAATCACGATACAGCGACACCGATTGCGATATACTGTAGGAACAAGGATATATTTTTAGTATTGTCAAAGTACTCCACTCTGGTGTTCGTCACTGTTGCAAATTACTGTCGTAACTGCTTCCATCTTTTTTTGAAATCAAAATATGATTTTGACTGTATTTTAGAGTCGACTGTATCTTCTCATCCTCAGTCATCGCTGGGTTTCATTGTTCATTTAGTTGCGGAGGAGGTAATGACTGCTCTAGCGGCCAGAAGTGTAATTGCAGCGTCCTGAATATTTCCTTGTAAATGATAGGTTATGTAGAACTTTATTGTTTTTCCAATTAGACACAGCAATACAGACGATAATATATATACATATATATATATATATATATATGTATGTATATAATGTATATCATAATAAATGTAAACCATTAGAGAATTATGGTAAAAAATAAAACATGATTCTAAGCCAAAAAATTGATAAAGTATCTTTAAAATCAAATCTTGCGGTATATGTGTATATGTATATACTGTATATGCTGTATCGATATTTTCTAACACCCTCAATTAGGACCCATTAAATGTTGTGATAACTTGATTATATAAATATTATGTGCTGAAGATACATGGAAGATTATAATAACAATTATATAGAATAACAATTTATAAACTTAATTGATTCATTGTTTTTTTATTTCAGTATTTTGCTTACACTCGTAGAATTAAAGTTTTATTTAAAAAAAATATTTGTCAAAGCCTCCTTGAGTATGTTAAATATTATAGTATTATAGCTGTCTTGTCTGAAAACATCATGAATTATATATTTTTTAAATAAACTACTAGGGATGTGAGAAAATACTGTATTTTTCAAATCATTTTATTTTTATCGTAGGACTTTTGTATTTCAGAAAATTCGGTTTTAAAAAAAATCAAACCTAGTGTTATCTCAGGGTCAAGGTGACGGCCTGAAAACAAATGTGTTTGTCGTATCCCTTGTGTTGTCTCTGGGTCAAGGTGAACGACCTGGCTTCCAGAAACACATATGTAGTAGTGTGTGTAGAGTGTTTGTTAATTTTTTTTATTGCGATTAAACCTCCGGCCACTAGATGGTAGTGCTCATTACGTCCTCCGCTGTTAAAGGAACAACACACAATACACAATTCTACGAGATCCCGGGGATGACTGAGGACGAGAGGATACAGACGACTCTAGGAGCATTTAAAGCTTATGTTTGACACATTTTTGATGTCAAGTACTCGTACTATACTACAAATATATCCTTGTTTCTACAGTTTCGCATTCTATCACAATTTCTTATCGTTGCCCCCATTGTCAAGTTCTTGTCAATACACACCCCTGATAAATATACATATTATATCAACATATCAACAAACTAATGGTGAAGCGTCTTGTTCCTGGTGCAGCTCCAGGTCGCTCTGCCAGAGCACGGTGGACCCCGAGGAGCTGAGGAGGTTCCAGCTGTTGGCTGGGAAATGGTGGGACGAGGACGGCGAGTTCGGCGCCCTTCACGCCATGAACGACCTGCGAGTGCCTTTTATACGGTCAGTGTCCGAACCCATCATCTTCTCGGTCGGTGTCGCTCACGCTGGGGGGGGGTTTCGTCAACATCGGGGTGCGGTTTCATCCTGGTTAGATTCAGCAGCCAGGAGCACATTAGCGGGACAGAGATGCAACGTGACAGGATTCCCTCACACATCAGTACGTTCACAGCCATGAGTCACAGCCTTCGCGAGTTGTTGTTTTGGCGAAAAGGAATCGGCGAGTCTTTTGATTGATCAGATCTGCTGCTTGAGGGAGGGGGCGGCGGGGGTCGTTACGTTGCCGTAGCCTTTTGAGGGGACCCCTCCCGCGCCCCCCCTCCCCCTGCAGATGTTCGGCAGTGACGGGAGGTCGCGGCGACAGGGCGACAGCTCCGGTGCCAGTGTTTGTCTGGAGAGCGGCTGATTGGGCTGATGGCTCCGTGCCCTCGGGTCGCCTCTAAATGAGACGTGACGCTGAAGACGACGCTCGCCCCCCTCGCTGTGACATCATGTGAAGTTGTGTTCGTCTTTCCTGTTTGTCTTTGATTCAAGAGGCGATTAGATCCAGTGTCTCTTTTTTTTAAAGATGGAACCTTGGATTGGATTATGTCAAAGTGGCAGCTATGGTAGTAAATCAGTGACATCAGTGTATTTTCAGTGTAAATAAAGCTACAGTAAAAATAATTAATATATCAAAATAATTAATTACATCACAGTTGAATGGAGTGAATTAAACATTTTTTTCCCCTTGTGCAGGGGTGGGCAATTAAATTTCCTCTGGGGCCACATTATATACTGTGACTGTTGTGAGGGGCCGTCAATCCAAAGGAGAGGAGCTACAATATGACAGAAAAACTTTGAAAAAACAAGGAAGTAAGAATAGTAAAGAAAGAAATATCAGCATAAAATAAACCTGGCAAATGTCAAAACCCTTTTATAAACCTTTCATGTAAAGGAAAATGATGGGAAAATAACCTATTTCTCTAAATATGATGTCAATAATTTTGATTGGCAAGACATTTTCATAAAAGTAAAAACAAAAAAATCAGAATGGAAAATATATATATATATATATATATATATATATATATATATATATATATATTTAGAGTTAATAAAATAATAAACTCAATATTAAATTGAAAGCTGTCGGAAATAATGTCTATGTTCTACTCTGACCTCTTGAGGGTCGCATGAATACAGTCAAAGGCCTCATGTTGCCCCCGGGCCGCACTTTGCCCAGGTGTGCCCCTGTGAGTGTAAAAAAAAAGACATAATAAAAATATACTTTAGATAAAAGCTTTATTTAAACCGTAAAGTGACTTGTGATTAGATATGTTTTAAGGGTTGACATGTTTTAAATAAAATTCAATTGAAAACCGAAAGAAGTCTTTGAAGAGCATCTTTTTTATATAAATATGTATATGTGTGTCTTTGTGTCTCTTTATGAAAATGAATTTGCATCTCATTTATTTATTCATTTAACATTTTAAAATGTAATTCTAATAATTATTATTATTGATTTTATTTTGTCACTTTCGCTCCTCTGTGTGTGTGTGTGTGTGTGTGTGTGTGTAGGGATAATCTGCTGAATGTACACAAAACTCGACATCCAGGAAGTCCACTTGTCGGACTGAACATCTTGGACGTGGGCTGTGGAGGCGGGCTGCTCACAGAGGTATGTGAGTGTGTGTTTGAGTGTGTGTGTGAGTGTGTGTGTGAGTGTGTGTTTGAGTGTGTGTGTTCACAGCGGGCAGACATTTGTTAACCTCACTGTCCCACGATTGTACCAATTGCTTCTGCTCACGTCAGGTTGTCTTCGTCTGCTCCCCTTAAAAAAAACAAAAAAACAAAAAGAGTCTGATTCTGCGTGAGGATCCACTCGAGGTCAGCGTCCGAAAAAAAAAACCCAACCGTCAAGTCAATCCAGCAAGTCCACTGGTCAGACTGGTCTCGGTGTGGTGGAGCGGACAGTCGGTCGTTTACTGTTGTTTATGTGTTTGTTAGCCGTGACGGCCGCGGGGCAGGACTGAGCTGTCGTCCAGCCCTCTGAGGACTAGATCAGCTCCAGCGTGTCAGACTGAGGCGTCAAAAGAGAGTCTTTGCTGAATCAGGAGGAGGAAACTGCAGGAGAAAGACAGCTGCCTCTGGGCGACGCACGGCTGTTCTCTGTTCTGACAGCTTTTGTCCACTAGAGGGCAGACGATCACAGGACCGATACAATTTACAGACTTAACTAAAGCAGACGCTCACCAGGAAGTTCAACACAACTTAAATGAGATTCTCAAGTAATTGAAAATAAATCAGCTTTACTTACGCGCTAAATATCACTATGGAAACTATATCAGTGACATCGGAAGATTTAATGGTGTAATTTAAAATGTTGAAACTTCGAATTTCTTTATTCGAAATTTTGTTTAAAAGCATTTAATATATATTTCTAAATTACTTAATTCAATAGCTTCTTCATGAACTGTTAAATATGTTTCCAATGAATACATTTAAATTCAATAATGTCTGTATTGAAGGTTGAATTTGTTTATTTTAGAAGATTCAATTTAAAAAAATCAAACATTTTCTAAATAAATGAATTTGCAATTTTTAATTCCAAAGATCCCAAAATAAATGTTCTTTGTTTTTTTCTAAGTTGAAAGACTTTTAAATTCAATGTTAACATGTTGTTATAATAGTGTTGTTGTCTTGTCCACTAATACAAAACCCTGCAGTGAGAATTCTAACTCGCTCTAGTAGAAGAACTCACATTTCCCTGATCCTTAAAACTCATCACTGGCTGCCAGTTTCTTTCAGAATCAAGTTTAAAATTCTGGTTCTTACTTTCTGAGTAATTTATGGTCAGGCTCCTCTTTCCATCAGTGATCTGATCCAGCCTTACACCCCAGCTCGGGCTTTGAGGTCTGTGGATCAGAATCTACTCTGCGTTTGGATCTACTGACTCCTTCAAGAAACATCCCAAGACATTCTTATTTGTGCAGGCTTTTCCTTGATTTTTAACGCAATTGTTGAAAAAAACAAAAACACAAATTCAATCTTTCAATACACAACTATTCAATTTAGAAATTATTGAATTCAATTTCCAAAAAAAAAACCAAAAAACAAAAACATCTGCATAACAAAACAACAACTTTTCAATCATTCAAAATTCAATAATAATATATTTTTTCATAATGTTAAATTCAAACATTCAATATTTTGATGGCATTGATTTACTTAAGTAGTAAAATAATGACACAATTTGTCATAAAAAGGCTAAATCTGAAGTAGGAAATAAATCCAAAAGGGTTCAGGTTTCGACTCATAAGATCCACGTCAGATCCGTGCTCGGCTCACACGTTGACCCTGCCTTGCAGCCACTGGGCCGCCTGGGAGCAGACGTGCTGGGGATAGATCCGGTGGAAGACAGCATCGGCACGGCTCAGCTGCATTCATCATTTGACCCGGATCTCCGCCATCGCGCCCGCTACCGGGCCTGCACCCTGGAGGAACTCTCCGCAGATGGGGAGGAACGAGGGACCCAACAGTTCGACGCCATCGTCGCGTCCGAGGTGGTGGAGCATCTGGCCGACCTGGAAACGTTCGCCTTCTGCTGCAAACACGTGCTTAAGGTGTGTGTGTGTGTGTGTGTGTGTGTGTGTGTGTGTGTGTGTGCTAAAGGTGTGTGTGTGTGTGTCTCCTCTGAGCAGATGGTGATGTTTTTATACATTGTTTTGATGTGTTTGCATCTGAGACGTGTGACTGACAAGAGTGTATTGTGTGTATATATATATATATATATATATATATATATATATAGTTGTGTGTGGAGGCTTTAGGTCAATAGTGAGGCCGGATGACCATAATCTCCTGGGTCAGTGGACCGGGAAGACCCGAGGATTAATCCTGACTTTATCAGGCGCATCTGTGTTTTCTTCATAAAAAAAAATCCTCCTCCTTTTATACACCATGGTACTTTTTAAAAGTTATTTGTTTGTTGTTTAAAGATTACATTACATATGAAAGTTGGTTCTGGTTCAGCGTCGAACTCAATCACACAAGGATGAGAAAGAAAAAATTAACACTTTGGTTTTTTTTTACCAAACTGTCTTAAGAAGTATTTAAATCCCACAAACACCATTTTCTTCAACCTCAGTTTTACTGTTATTGGAAGTAAAACTGTTGGGATGTCTTATTTATTCGTGGAGCGACATTGATATAGTGGAAATGATCGGGGGACTTCAAAATAAAAGCTCAAATATGAAGTTGAACTAAAATTGAGATCATGGACAGACGGGGGGGAAAAAAAAAAAGTTTATTCGTACAATCAAACGTTTTTACTTGTTTACTTTCTGTGACTGAACTATATGTCACTATATCAACATGAACTGTTATCAACAAGCGGGCCAGTTAAAAAGACTCAAGTTTTGGTCCCCGTCACAACTTCAAACTGTGAGTACTACTAGTTCCACTACTCGTGTCGAGTACTTCAACCGTCTTTATGCCGCACAATATGTTTTGCTTTTCTATTAGTTGTAGCGATTACTTAGCTACCAGCTGTCTTTGTTTACCTCCTTTTACTACTGCGATTGGTAATACTTGACTTCAGGGAACAACTTCTTTTACTCACCATAATTACAAATATAGTTATTTTATTCTCTTAAAAAATAATAGGATTATGACTACCTTGTAATACAAATGCATCTTAGGTCTGCTCACAACCACTAATGCTACTATGACTGCAATACTACTTTTTACTGCTTTCACCTTTCTGGCAGGTTTGAAAGAAAATATCCATATCGCGATGTTTTTTCCAGAGTATTATATCAATATTCAACAGCTCTGTATTGCTTAAAAAAAACAAACATTTTTTGATTAATTATTTGGCTTTAAAATCATATTTTACTTTTATGTTATTCTTTTGTGGTCAATATTTCAATAAATGTGTATGACGTAAAAATAACAATTAACATACAAATATTATAATTAAATATCCGACTGCAGTCATTACGTCCTCAGCAGCAAAAGGTATCATAGAGATTCCGGCGATGACTGAGGACGAGAGGATACAGTCAACTCCAGACGATACTACAAATATATCCTTGTTCCTAAAGTATCGTAATATTGTCGTCTATGAATCAGAATCAGAATCAGAATCCTATATTTGTCCCGTGAGGGGAAATTCGGTTTAAACAGCAGAGCAATATACAAACAAATAAAAACACCCAGAAATAAAATAATAAAATGAAGAAAAAAATCTAAATAGAATAAAATATAAATCTGCACCATATTATATATACAACATATTTACAAAAATAACAAGAAGAGGTGCTTTTAAATATTTATCTGGCTGTGTTCTTGTTGTGGAGTCTGATGGCAGCAGGGAGGAAGTACCTGCGGTACCTCTCCCTCACACACCTGGGATGGAGCATCCTATCACTGATGGAGCTCCTCAATGCCCTCAGTGTGTGCTGGAGAGGGTGAGATAAGTTCTTCCTCATGGAGGCCAGCTTGCTCTGTATTCTCCTCCCAGACCCTCCTATGTATCGTGATGCGTATCGCATCGCCAGATGCTTCACAATACAAACACCAGGTATCTAATGTTTTTCTTACTGCATCGACTACTTCTGCTACCATTTGATAATGTCTACGGACCATGACGTTTGCTGATGATGCCGTTATTTGTAATGTAAAAGTTCAAGTTTTGGGGATCAGTCCGACAGCAATGGACAGAGTATGAGGCAGGTGAAAAGAAGAGAATGCAGGCAGGGTGACACAGGTGGTGTTACAGAAGAAGGTAAATTAAAAAAGAAGATTTACAGGGAAGAAGTGAGACCTGCCTTGTTGAAAGATGTATTTCTGTTCTCAATTTAAATTGTGTGTTTTTTATTTCTTGGTGTGTCACGCGTTTGGCGCCGCAGCCCGGAGGTTCTCTCTTCATCACCACCATCAACAAAACCAACCTGTCGTACTGGCTCGCCATCGTGGCGGCCGAGCAGCTGCTGCGCATCGTTCCCAGTGGAACTCACCAATGGGAGAAGTTCGTCAGCCCCGAGGATTTGGAGCGCCTCCTAGAGTCCAGTACGTCCTGTTACAAGCAGCCGTAACATTACGACTGGTGACATATATATCGGGCCAGATGGCAACGTCATAATTGGCTGAAATTGGAAAAAAATATTTCTTCCTTAGATGAAATTGAATGAAATTACTTTCAAAAATACTAGAGTATTCATCAAAAACATCAGAAATGATTACCTAAAATCCAACCAGCTACTGGAAACTCAAATGTAGGGTTTACAGCTAGCATAAATGCTACGTAGCATATGAATACATGCCTACTTTATATTCGTTAAAAATATATGGAAGGGAGATATATGGAAGTATATCAATAACATCAGAAGCTTGAATGCATGAGTTTAAAACTTGTTGTATCATTTAAGATTTTTCCAAAAAGATTGTTATTGATTGGTTGGTTGTACTTTCAGCCAATCATGCGACATGCATGTGATCACATGACGTCATGTACGCATAAGATCAAGTGGCTCAATAATCTTTTGGTATGCTCTAGTGGCGCTAATATAACAATTATATTGAATTTAAAATGATTGAAATTAATATAATATTTTATTCAGAACTTTTATTTTGTAATTATTGTAATTAGAATATAAAACTTTTTTTTTCTTTTTTTTTACTTTTTCTACTCGAGGTTAAAAAGCAAAAACACATTTTAATATAGAAATTATTTCAACTATAAAACAAAATATTATGCTCAAAATGAAAACATAAAAATAATAACACTAATAAATTTAGACATTAAACCATTCAATCTTCTGATATACTTTTATATTCCTTCCTCACAAATGCCCAAAGAAATCCAAATATTATTTTTGTAAATATACATTAAATCACAATTCCCGTGGCTTAGCTCAACTCATATTGGTAATTTGATTATAATTTAAATACTTATATTAATCATAATAAATAAAAAAGTTCTTCATTTAAAGAGGTCTTAAAAAAGCTGTATTTAATATGATGATGGTCTGATGTCACTTCCTGTCTTCCTGTTCTTCTTCAGGTGGTTTCTCAGTCCAGTCGGTGCAGGGCATGAGCTACAACCCTGTGTTTGGATCCTGGTCCTGGACCAACAGCACCGCCATAAACTACGCCCTCCACGCTGTGAAGACGGAGCAGGACTCGCACACAGACCCCAGCGGTGGAGAAGAGAGCCGAGGAAATTAAAAAAAAACAAACAAAAACATTTATCAAAATCTTTGTTCATTCTCTGAAGACGTCAGTATAAAGCGTTTGATAAGTGCGTCTAAAAATAACATCGTCATGTGTTTCTATTTATAGCAGAAGCCGAGAGGAGTATCTGCTCAAGAGAGACACTCCATCCTCCGGGATTATAGTGTGTGTTATTATGTAATGTGAATAAAGCCAGAGAAGATGTTCTTAAAGTGACGAGGACAATAACATGCAGGTTTGTACAAACGAGTGCGTTGATAATAAAAGATGGAGATGGTCTTGTGTGTAGATGTTTTTGATGTTCATGACTTAATCCTGCGGGATTTGTTGCTGTGACTCGTCGCCATGGTTGCGGAATCAAACGCACATGAACTTCCTGCTTCGCTCCACCTGATCTTCGCCCTAATCTGGTCAGAGCCGCCCCACACACACACACACACACACACACACAGACACACACACACACAGAGGAGCTGCCGCCGTGCTCTTTGGCAACAGTGACGAGCGGGAAGTCTTCTCTCAAGTTTGTTGACACTTCACTTCCAGGTATGAGCGACCCGGCGCCCGCGGACACGGACGATGGACTCGCTCAGCAAGATGGGTCTCTTCCTGCGGCTGCGAGGATGCTCCAGGGTGAGTAAACCGCACGATCCATGGAACAAAAGTGGATTTAAAGGTACAACGATGTCTTTAAAACTGTACATCTTTATTGGTAAACACACTGGTGCTCTTGTCAATCATCCTCCGGACTGTGGCTTGCTTTTTTGATAGATTGATACACCTTTAATCGTCCCACGTTTGGGGAAATTTGAGATATTACAGCAGTTCACAGAAAAAAAAAAGATTAAACGTACACATTGTAAAGCAATAAACACACATTACACAAACGCATCTTAAGCCATACAGTACACGTATTAAAAATAATAAAACAAACAATTGTGAATCATAATGATGATAAAAACAATGATGTACACAATTATTTAGAAATGATAAAGTACACACATTTTTTCCATGTGACGTCATTCCTACTGGTTTCACTGGGATGTTGGGGGTGCTTCTGGGTGGGGTGTCCCTCTCCTCGCTGCTGCAAACAATGGAACACTTGGCCAAGCTACATTATAGTACGCTTTCAAATCCGGTTAGCGGATCTACAAAGTAAAACACTTAAAAAAAAAACAACCCACAAACGTCTGTGGCCTCATTGTACTGAAAAAACTGACAACAAATATTATAACACGTATTATTTATACTAGACTAGTATAATAGATATAATATATACTTAGAAATAATAAGCAACAGCAAACTCTTAAAATAAAAACGTACTACTTAATTACAACGAAATATAATAAATGCTTTTCAATTTAATCTATTAAGTATATCGGAAAAGGGTCGTTACACAAACATAAATTATGTTTGTTCTATTAAATTTTTTTTATATCAAGATGCTTAAAAATCGCCTCGGCTGAAAACGATGCTCTTATTTTGAAACGTTCCGGACGCGTTACGCGGGTTTGTTCTCAGCCTCTTTACTAACTAAAAAAAAAGCCGCAAAGAGAAACGGGTCCGGTGTGGAGCATCTCCCGGGATGTTTACCTGGCCTGCCTTCGAGGACCACCGTGACTCCCCCCTCCGTGCTCCCGCCGGGCGAGTGAAGACCGGCGGGCAGTGACGGCGGGAGGAAGAGGAGAAGGAGAAGGAGGAGAGGAAGAGGGGGATGTACTGGGCTGTTGGCTTCGCCTCAACCCGGCCGTGTGTGGTGGACCTGGGGCGGAACCACAGCCTCCCTCTCGGGCTGTGCGTCCCGGAGCAGCAGCAGACTCTGCATGGATGCTTCATCGCCGTCCCTCTGCAGGACTGCGGCGGCATCATGACGGCTCTGGTGTCGGACTCCTGGTGGAAGAAGACGCTCTACATCACCGGGGGCGCGCTGCTCGCCGCCGCCGCCTACCTGCTGCACGAGCTGCTCGCCATCAGGTGAGCCTGGTTTGTTTATCTTGACCACCCTTCTTCTGCACTTCCATCTCCACCCTCTATGTGTTGTTGTTGTTGACTTTATATATATATTTATATAATGGAGTCACGCGTCTCCTCATGTGCGAGCGCCGCCGGCACACGAGCGTGTGTAAATGAAGCGCTCCCGCGGTCAGACAGATGACACACATCTGGTCACCTGTGTTTTAAAAATAGAATTTATTTGCATTTAATCCCCCTTTTATTTATCTCCTCCGTAATGGTCGCCACACGTCTGTGGTTCTTATAAGACTATTATAAATCCGTCAATGGATTACTGACCGGATCCACATCCTGTCACAGTGGCCTGGTAGTATCTACTTTCCCTCACCCTCCCTCCCACCCTCACCCCCCCCCCCCCCCCATGATAATCTTCATAACCTTGCATGCCATGATGCAGGACTGACTCACGTGCACGGGACTGAGGCTGGTCCTGCATCATCTGCAGCCAACATGTGATGCATTCATGGTTTGAGAGGAAAACTTTTATTTTAAGGTCAAAAAAAGAGGAGCTTCCTGGGAAATAGTGAGCTTGACCCGAAGAAGTAGATGCTTCACTGGACGTCACTCACTTATTGAAGTGTTTAAGCATCGATTAGATAGAAATTTGAGGTCAAATTCAAAGCTAAATGTTTTTTTTTTATTTAATGTTGAATTTAACCTTTCAAGTGGGTTTACTCCGGACACTCCGGTTTCCTCCCACAGTCCAAAAACATACAGAGGTTGATGAGAACTTTAGGAAATTGTCCGTTGTTATGAGAGTGTGTGTGAATGGTTGTTTGTCTTTGTGTGTCCTGCGATAGACTGGCGCCCTGTCCAGGGTGTCCCCTGCCTCTCGCCCTATGATACTGGTCAATAAAGTCCTACCTAACCTAACCTAACTGGGATAGTCTCCCCGCGACCCTGCGACCCCGACTCCGGGTAGCGGTAGACAATGAATGAATGAATGAATTGTTAAAGCTTTTTTTTTTTTTTACATTTAACGTTTGTTTTAAAATAATAATATATTGAAGGATTGCATTTGTTTTTATTGAATACTTGAATCACGTGGTGGTTTAAGTGTGACGTGCAGGATCGGCTTCAAGTTTGATCGAGTAGCTCGGTATATTTTTGGTGATGTCTGATCACACTATTACACCAACATTATTATATTACATTTCAAAGGCTATCGATTTTGAAGAATAATAATAATCTGGAATATGTTTCTTGAATTATAGGAATTAGAATATCTATTTTATAAATTCAATCATTGCTAAAAACCCAATTTAACCTTTCTATATATTGTATTCAATTTAATTTTTCAATAAAAACTAACTCAAACTTTTAATAAAGAAACTATTTCATTACCTCAACATTACATAACAAATATGAATCAAACTTTCAAATATACATAGTTTGATGCTGTATCATGATGCAGTGTCTTACTTTGGAAAGCCACTAGATGGCACTCTTGGTTTTAATGTTGCCAGGTTTCTTTGAGTTAGTAAATCAGAGCCAAATATTCTAAGACAGAGAGCGACATCTAGAAGCCTTTTCAAAATTCAGACACTGTATCACGATACAGCCTCAAAATCACTACTTTCAACATTTTAAATGTTAAATCAAACCATTCAATAATCGGTCGTCACTGATACACTTCCGTACTATAACCTCAGCAAACACATTATTTTGTCAATTTAAATGGATAAAAAAATTGAAAGTTTATATTTTGCTATATTTTCATTTGGATTTACGGATTTAAAAGTTTTGCGTTTGGACTTTTGGTAAGAAATATAGTGGCACTGGAGGACAAAAAAAAAGGCATCCAACAAATCAGCATAACAAAACAAAAAAGGATTGAATCCTATATATTAATAAATAAATAATAAAACACTTTTTAAACGACTATGTTTAAAAAAAACGTCTTGTTACAGTTCACTAAAAATTTACAGTTAATATGCAGTAGAAAAGTAACTAAAGACCAAAGGTATCCTCTTTAAAATACAAAAAAAACAGATGTATGGAAAAAAAAAACATCTGTAATATTGAGACTACAGATCGACTTGAGGAATCTTCTGATGATATTTGGATCGTTTAATACAAAGCCAGACTCTATAGATAATGTTCCATGAACATCTTAAGAATACACGTGTAAATGTGACATTTTTAAAACACCATAGTGTACATTGTTGTACGTGAGATTTCAGCACCACGGACAGCGGCGGCTTCAGATTACGGAAAAAGGGAGGCTTTAGTCGGATCATGTTTGTGGAATATTATATATATATATATATATTGATCATCCTGAGTCACACCAGAGAGACAGGAGAGCTTTTTTATTCACGTTTTATCCTCTTAAGAAATGCTGGCTGTTGATGAGATAAATACATTTTAAGACCTTCACTTTTTATGATGTTAAATCTGGCAATGGACTGGGTATGTATATATATATATATATATATATATATATTTATTTATTTTTATAATGTGTTTTATTTACTACTTAACCTAAATTGTAGTTTTAAAAAAGTGATTACTTACTGTCTTGTTTAATATGGATTTGTTGACTAGATTTGTCAAACCACTGGAGTCAAGCAGCGTTTGATCCAAAAACAAAGCGACAAGAAAATCCGATTCGATCAACCGCCAGTGTTTCACTGAGAGAGACGACACAGAACCAGGTCTGTCTCCGTCCGAACAATGATGCTCGTTCACTGACATTAATGACCCCGGGATGAAAGACGGGAGCTCTGCTCTCACACATGGTCACTGGCCTGAAATCTGCTTTGAATCCTTTGTCTTCTCTAGAGCAGGGAACGATCCACGATCTCTTCCTTCCTGTCACTTGTTCCATGAACGATTTTTTTGTCCAGAGAGTGACTAGACTCACAGGTCAATAGAATCAGAACCTTTTATTGCCAGTGTTCAGTTCACTAGGTCACATTATTCTTGTATAATACATACTTCATATATATATATATATATATATATATATATGTATATATATATATATATATGTATACTTCATTGACACAACGCGGTCCAAGGAAAATAATGATTGCGAAGCTCCAACTGATTTGACCACTCGTCTACTAGTAAATGCCAATTAACCAATGGATGGCTTTCTCTGTCATAAGATTTGCCGCTTAACAATTCCATTGGATCAGCCAGCTGTCAATTAAACAGGCTATTAGTGCTATCACTGGGTCAAGGTGACCTAGAAATACATATGCAGTGATGGAGGTCGTTGAAGATCGCTGTAATAAACGAATACAATTTTCTGAGGATTTTTTGTAAATGGTGAAGTGTTTTCTGTTGAATTTTTTAACTTAACATTTCAAATTTAACCTTTTTTTTTTTTAAATTATTTTATTACCTTTTTATTTTTTTTTACTGAAATATATACAGTATATAGAAATATTAAGAATTACATTATTTAAAAAACAAAATTGGACTAATAAATAATCTGGATTAATAAATAGATTTTTATATTCTTACTCAAAAAAATAAATACAATTTTAAAATGTAATATTTTTTAGCATTTTTAATTAAATGTGAAAATCTTGCCACCAGATGATACTGAATTTAAATAGCCGCAAATAAAATAAAATGACTTGACTATAAGATTTGGATGGATGGATGGATGGATGGATGGATGGATGGATGGATGGGTGGGTTGATGGATGGATGGATATATGGATGGATGGATGGATGGATGGATGGATGGATGGATGGATGGATGGATGGATGGATGGATGGATGGATGGATGGATGGATGGATGGATGGATGGATGGATGGATGGATGGATGGATGGATGGATGGATGGATGGATGGATGGATGGATGGATTTTCACTCCACTCCTGCCCCCAAACTCCGAATTAAACAATCTAATAGCACGAGGAATGAATGAATCCCTGAGTCTATTAGTGTTGCATCATGGGAGGAGCATTAGTTGCATCCATCTGCTTCTCTGCTCATGAAATGAAACATATGTTAACATGTTCAGTCCACAGGTATAGTTAGTTTTAGTTCAACTGGACCTGTTTGTAATGACGGTGTATATCTGACGTGGTCGTAGGAAGGAGCAGCGGTTGGACTCCAAGGACGCCATCATCCTCCACCAGTTCTCCAGACCCACCAACGGCGTTCCCAGCCTGTCACCTTTCTGCCTGAAAATAGAGACGTATCTTCGGATGGTGGATCTGCCCTACCAGGTGATTCCCTCGCTGTCCAAACCAAACACAGTGACGAGCGGTAACTGAGATACAATTAAGAAGATGAGAGATCCTTGGAGTAGAAACCAGAGTACCCGGAGAAAACCCACACATGCTGAGAGAGAGAGAGTCTCTACAGAGAAAGTTTTGGGTTCTATTTACTTCAAAATATGATCAAGTTTGGAACTGAAAACTCTGGTTAAAGTAATTTAAAAGTAAAACTGTAAAGGTTAGCGCCCCCTACTGGCCTTTGAAAACAGTTTTTCATGTTTCATGACACTGTTTCACCAACACATCACAGATTAAAGCCATGTTTGATAAAAAACTAATACATCAAGTCATTATTGAGACAGTTCAAGTTATTGATCAGATCCAGCTTTGATCCTTTGTGTTCAGTAGGTATTGATTTTTTTAATTAAGTAATTAAATTCAATATATACTGTATACAGTATATTCTTTAGTCAAATATTTTTTAAATAAATTAAATTGGAAAAAAAGGCCAAGTATTCGGATTATTATTTATTTACACATATAGTTTGATATTCTGATTCTAATAATTCAAAATATTTTTTTTCAGATTCAATATTTTTAAATTAGTTGTAGTTAAATTCTATATAAAAATGTCGGTATAATAGTGTCAACGTGATTGATTACGATCATGATCATGTAACTCGGTGCTCGATTAGTATTGTCTGGTGGCACGATTATACCAATATTTATATTGAGTTAAACTATCTTTTTTTGTTATTAGTTGGAAGTAAAATATGAAACTCTATTTGTAAATAAGATGTAATTAATTTAGAAAATTATTTAAAATCTATAATTAAAAAAATAAGTAATAGAAATAAAAATATGAATGATTTATTTTAATTATTAAAAAAAACAATTCAATGTTTAAAACACACATTTCAATCAAAATGTAAAATGTAAAATTCTCCCTCTTAAATCAATATTTACCTCCAGGATTTAAACTCTATTTTCCATCAGAACGAATATAATAAGACAAAGTTCAGGTTCATGTTTGGTTTGCATCAAAGTTTCCTGACGACTCGGACGTGTTTGTGCCGCAGAACTACTTCGACGGACGGCTGTCGCCTCAGGGTAAGATGCCGTGGCTCGAGTACAACCACGAGCGGACATCGGGGTCGGAGTTCATCGTGGACTTCCTGGAGGAGAAGCTGGGCGTCGACCTGAACTGCGACCTGACGCCGCAGGAGCGCGCCGTGTCCAGGGCGGTGACCAAGATGGTGGAGGAGCATCTTTACTGGTACCTTTGATTCCCTCACACTCTGAAAACACTTCCTCGTGCACTTATGTTCCTGAGCGTGAGTCACAGAGAGCTGCTGCAGGGAAACCACTTAGTGCAGTTTTCCATTACAGAGCCGATCCATCTTCTGCACGTGGCGTTAATAGCACACAAGGGGGCGCTGTCCGAGCTAATGCTGCCTCACTGTGATCACGTGAGACCTTTGAATACAAAAACTGTTGTCTTTCACACAAAGAGCAGGTTTGATGCAACACAAAAACACACTTATATACACATATACTTGTATATATACACACAAATGCATATATAGACACACATGCTTACTCACATCCTCTCATACACACGTGCATATGCACGTGCACACAATCTCACACGCATGTACACACAGGCACATGCACAAACACACACACCTACACACAGACAAACATGCAAACAAACAACAGTGAATACACACATGCACATGTAACACACACATGCCTCTAAACACAAATATGCACATAAACACACACATATGCACACACCTACATGCACAAACACACACATGCGCACACAGAAAAATACAGAAATGACTCTACACACACATATGCACAAAATCAAAAACACACAAATGCACACACTTATCTACCGACACTCATGCAAACACAGACATGCCTGTAAACACACATATGCACACACGCCTTCTACATGCACATACATACACCTACACACACAGACACACAGACACACACACACATGCACATACAGAAAAACACAGAAATGCCTCTGCAAATGCACATGTAACACACACACATAAACACACACATGCCTCTAAACACACATATGCACATAAACACACACATGCACACACGCCTTCTACACACACATATGCACACACCTACATGCACAAACACACACATGCGCACACAGAAAAACACATAAATGACTCTACACACACATATGCACACAATCAAAAACACACACACTTGCACACACACACACACAAATGCACACACTTATCTACCCACACTCATGCAAACATACACCTACACACACAGACACACACACACATGCGCACACAGAAAAACACAGAAATGCCTCTGCACACACAATCACAAACACACACAAACAAACCACACACCTATTCTCACACACCTTCACACACACACAAATCTACTCAAACACCTATTCTCACACACACACACACACACACACACACACACACACACACACACACACACACACACACACACACACACACACACACACACACACACAAACACACACACACACACACACACACACACACACACACACACACACAGACACACACACACAGACACACACACACACACACACACACACACACACACAGACACACATACACACACACACACACACACACAGACACACATACACACACACACACACACACACACACACACACACACACACACACACACACACACACACACACACACACAGACAGACAGACAGACAGACAGACAGACAGACAGACAGACAGACAGACAGACAGACAGACAGACAGACAGACAGACAGACAGACACACACACACTAGTGTTGGTGAATAATTGATGTGAGTCTCTGTGATCTTCTGCTGGTGAAGATTCATCGACTGATAATAGAAGTAGAAACACTTGTTATTTCAGATCATTTTAAAAAACATCTCAAGTTGACATTTGAGCTTCAGTCACGCGGACGTGAACTAATCGAGTCGTGATCGTCACCAATGATTCCCAGAAGCCTCTGAGGTTTGAATGAGGTCAGTTTCCTGACGACTCATCAACATTTGAAGCAGGTTTCAACTATATTTTAAATAAATTCTCCTCATGCTTTTATCGGTTTAATCCTCTGATGAGTTGAACTGGTGCTCAGGCAGCACTTTAATGATGTGTTTGGACGACAGATGGAACAGGAAGTGCACGTTTGTTCAGGCTGGAGATGCTTCAGTTGGATTTTCCATCGAACATCATTGTGTGTCATTAACTCATGTTTATTTACCGTTAATTCAAACAATGGTTTTGCTAATGTGCCTTATTTAAGTGTTTTATTTTTTATTTTATTTTAGTATTTTTTATTTATTTGGGATGTAAAACCTGTTTTGTTACATTTATTAAAAATCTGTTTATTTACTTTTATTTTAATTCAAATGTTTCTCCAAATCCTTTCCTCAAAATAGCATTGAATGTGATTTGATTGACTTTAATGACTTAAATAAAAAATATAAAAAATATTTAAATTTAAATAAAAATAAAATCTGTTTATTTATTTGTTTAAAAATCCTCAAAATCCGTTCCTCAAAGATATAATACAGATTATCAGTCATTAGTTAATTGTAATTACATAATATGAATCTGTTTTGTCATTTTACTATGATTTAAATTATTAAAATATGTTTGAAAAAATTCAGTTCATTAAATTTAAATGTTTATCCTTGAAAATCCTCAAAATATTATGTAATTTAATTTATAAAATATTTATCACATTTGTCACAGCTATTGTTGATTCGAATGATCACAAACAATAAAAGAAAAATCAGTTTATTAATTTGTTTTTCATCCAAATATTTCTCGAAATATTACACAATGATCAGTCATTAGATAACTTGTATAATATTAATTTCTAATTGCTATTGTTTATTCGAACGATTAAAAACTATTTAACAAAAATGAATGATTAAATAAGCTATTTCGTGAGTTAATAAGTCATGATCAGGCACAGACACATTAACAGACTAATTATTTGATATATAGTTTTTTGAAGATGTTTTTACGTGTAGAACCACTAGAGGGCAGGATTTATGAATAAACGACTGACGAAGCTTCAATCATATTTATAATAATAATAATAATAATAATAATAATCTCTATTTATATAGCGCCTAATAATAATATATATAATATATAATATAATTGCAATTTATTTACCTTACGTCCTTTCAGTAAACGATGTTATTATCTTGTTTTACTGTTTTATAATAATAATAATAACAATAATCATAATAATAATAATCTTTATTCTTTTTTTTAAATTATTATTATGTTTTGTCACATTTCTTACTTTAATTCAAATTATTAAAATGCAACTTATTTATTATTATTAACATTATTATTATGTTTTGTCGCATTTTTCACTTTAATTCAAATTATTAAAATATAATTTATTCTCATTCACATTTAATTTAAGTCTCAAACTGTTTATCAAATACATTTTTGACTATTAACTTTATTGTTTTGGACCAGGGTATGTTTTGTGAAATAAAAAAACAAAAATATATTGAAGGAAGTTTAAACCTTTCGTTATTTTAACAGATTTAACGCTGCAAATATGGCCCCACATGACACATTAGTGAATTGTTGGAATAAAATATGACAACAAATGAGAAAAAATCAAGTAAAAAAAGAACTTAATGTTTAAATCCTGCTGTATATTCAGACGGAGATTAAGCTTAAAATTCAGACTCAGACTTCTTCTGGTTGTTCTGACACGTTCTCCACATCCTCTGGTGTGTGCAGGACGATAGCGTACTGTCAGTGGGTGGACAACCTGGAGGAGACGCAGAAGCTCCTCTCCATGACTGGTCCTCTGAGCGACACGCTGAAGTGGCTGCTGAGCCACCTGAACGGCAGCATGGTGCGCAGGGAGATGTACGGCCACGGCATCGGACGCTTCTCCAAGGAGGAGGTCTACAGCCTGATGGAGAAGGACATGAGGACTCTGGCCACTCTGCTGGGTGAGACACTTTATTAGCATCATTTCATTGTTTACTGTTGAAATAAATAGTTTCATAATAAGTTTTATATTCTAGTTCCAATAATTAAAACAAGAAAAATTAAATATTTTTTAAATCATATTCTTTTAGATCTGTCGCCTTAATGTATCTAATGGAAATACTGTTGGTAAAAAAAATAACCAGAAACAACTGGGATGAAGCAGAAACTCCTTATTTGGAGCAAAAGATTATTATTGGAAGGCAAATAGAAAAATACAACGATTGACCTTTGAACTCAAATTGAATTGAGAAATCGTCATGTGACATCATGAATCGAAATGAAATGTTAGACATTTGCAGCCTGAATGTTTATTTTATTTTATTTTTTCTTGATAACTATTTATTCCGTTTTTTTGCTTTCCTTATAAGTACATATAAAAAAATGATCCATCATGATTGGCTGAAAGTTTAATCAAGTTGCTCGGTGCTCCTCTAGTACTGTCTGTTTGGACCAACATTTTTATATTCAATTTAAATGACTATAAACTAAAAAATATTGAATTTAGATAAATAAAATTGAAACTATCGGAATTAGAATCAAACTCCACCTGTAAAAATTGAATTAATTTGAAAATTTGGTAAATCTAATAATAAAAAAAACAACACAATTTCAATATCTAAAATAAAGTTTTCAAATTAGAAAATTAACCATTTAGTATTCTGGTACTAATTTACTTCCATATAATTATTTTTAAAACACATGGAATGACATGAATTTTCCTTCTTAGAACAAAAATGACTAAAATTTTTATGAAACAAAGATTAAGTTGTTAAATTGTGTATTCTATGTACATTAGTTTTGTGTCAATATCTTCAATATGAATCATTAATAAAAGGACAGAGGCAATTTATTACAAAAGTATATAAAATAAGTATTTGATTTATTTTGAGTCAATACCATTGTTATAGTCATATTTTGGTCAATGTATTGATGAGAACTTAATACAAAATACAGTTAATAAATGCATTATTTTACTAATCAAGAATGTTTTTATGAAACAGTCACAGAACCATCTTAAACTTTTACTTTACTTTACTTTACCTTAAGAGCGTACAAAAAATATATTTAACTTTTAAAACAACTTCCCAAAGGAGACCTCCTGAGGGATCAATAAAGTTCTACCTAACCTAACCTAACGTAATAATTTGAAGCAGAAAGTCGTTCATGTCGACTCGTCTGGAAATAAAACTGCTTTAATACTGAACCTTTTTTTCTTTTGCTTTCCAAGGTGACAACAAATATTTCATGGGTTCCAAGATTTCAACGCTGGACGCCACAGTGTTCGGGCACCTGGCGCAGGCCATGTGGACTCTTCCCGGAACACGACCAGAACAACTCATCAAAGGTTCGGTTTATTCGATGTAGTTCGACATCTCCACCGCTGGAGGTCAGTGTTTCACCACTTTCATATCGCTTGCGCTCCTTCTGCAGGCGAGCTCATCAACTTGGCCATGTTCTGTGAGCGCATGAGGAGGAAGTTCTGGCCCGAGTGGTTCGTGGACGCCCAGGATCTGGACTACGACGGGGACAGTGACAGCAGCGCGAGCAGCGTCCACCTCACCGGCCTGCTGGACTTGGGTCTTTTCTCCAGGACTGACACCTTGGAGGACAGCGAGGAGGGCAGCCCCTGCAGCGGACCCTCGCGCGGCCCGGAATCTGACCCCTCCCAGTTCGACTCGGACGTCGGAACCGGGTCCGAGAACGACGCCCAACTCAAGGAAGACCAAATGCCCGATTTGGAGGTTTGAATTCCTCCTGGAACTCAGGTGTAGTCTAGTCCAGGACCAAGAGACTCTTCAGCTCCGCCCTCTAGTGGCCAGTGCGGATTCTTACAATTCCAGTTCATGTACGGTCCAGTTGACCCTGAACAATAACTGTCCGCTCAGCGGTTTTATCTTTGCCTTATTTGTCTCGTCCTACGACGCTGAAGTCTCTGCGGACATGAGTTTGCAACGATGGTGAAAAATAACGCACAACTCCAGGAGAGAAGACCCGTGAGCCGATTCGTGTCATCATATGTGTGTCCATCGTCACCGAGGAGATTCGCTCGCTTCACGTCGACATCGAGTTTTACCTCCTATGTTCTCCAAAGTCGAGCTGAAGTAGGATGTTGAGAATGTAAAAGTGGAGAATGTTTCAGAGAGAATCGTTTATTGTTAACACAACACAGCAATAGTTAGTGTAGTTGACTTTACAGAATACAATCAATTAAATACATATAAATCAATTAAATAAATGAATACAATAAGATAAACTACATAGAATAAATCGATTAAAATAAATGAGTAAATTAAATAATTAACCAAATTTAAAGAGTCAGGGTCAGCGAGGTAGAAGTTGTTTTTTAATTGGGGATATAATCTGTAATTAAACTAAAATTTACCAGATTTTGAACAAGAATCTCCTTTTAAAAGATGAAATAAATGATCCAGCTGAGCTATGATTTATTAAAGCATCGATGCGTATGATTGAAAGCGTAGACTCTGGCTCCCCCCAGTGTCAGAACAGTGTAACTGCATTGACTTAGCTCTTCCTCGTGCTTCTTCCCCATATACCGCATGTGCATTTGTCTACAAAACAAGTTGAGATCGTATGTGATTTTGATGTACGTTCGTCCCAAAAAGTTCTGAACACAGCAAAGGTAGAGTCGGATATTTTAAGTCGGCGGTGAAACATACATTCGTGTAAAAAACATGGTCCAAAAGGTCAAATTGCTTTGTTCAAAATGTGTCAATCAAACTGCCAATTGTCTGAGAGAGAGACATGAGAATTTTTTTTTGATTAAGCCTAAGTTAAATAAAATGTAGCTTTTCAAACTGTTCTATAGAAGTATATCAGTGACATCAGAATATTGAATAGTTCAAATGTTGAGATTTTGAATTTTAAATGTATTCATTTAGTATTAGTTGTTAATCCTTGTATTAAATAATTACATTATTTTTATATTGAAAAGTCAAATTTAATTTAATTTGAATAGTTGACTCTGAAAAAAACATATTTTCAAGTCACATCTTTTTAAATATAGAATTTAATATTTTAATTCCAGTAATTCAAAAGTAAACTTTCTAAATTTATTTATTTTTTAATTAAAAGCCTTTTAAATTCAACATATAATTGTAAGTAAAATAGTCCCTCTATGATTGGCTGGAAGTTTGAGTCGTTCTTTTGAAAATTTTGAATATTTTTATTCAATCATAAACATTATTATAATAAAACATTTTATTTAATTAAATTATTAAGAAAATACTCTGTAGAAGTAAACCAAAAAAAACATTACAATTCAAAAAAAAAGTTTTAATATTTAAAATTCACAATTTCAATATTCAATATTCTGAAGGCACTGATGTATTTATACTTTACTAAAAAAGCCGAAGTATTATCGTGAGAACAGTTTTATTGACTTTTTATTAATCATCGATGAAAACCAGCAAATAGATCATGAATCTTCAAATACGATTCAAGTTTTAAATTTGTTAATCACTGCCATGAACATTAACATTTTACAAACACTTTACTCTGTAGATCACTTTCTTAACCACGTTAGACTAGGGTAGCCATAACATTATGACCACCAAACATTGTACAGGTTTTACTTTTTAAAATTTCAATTGGAAGCCAATGTCGCTGGTCATAATCTTACGGCTCTCACAGAATGAACAAACGACAGCCAATGTTTTTTTTTATATTCAGCTCAAGACTCGAGTCGATGAATATCTTCAACCTGCAGCACTTTTTCCACATAATCAATGACACTTTATTTGTTTTTGTTTTTGTCAGGTTATTTTGCACGAGTGGAAGTTGATTTTAACTGATGTTTGTTTGAGTCTAGAAATGAAACCTGAGCCCAGCAGGAAACAGAAACATTCCAGGTGCACAGAAATATACAGAACATTCTCAAAGTGGTTTTAGCCGTTTTTTTGTCCAGATTTAGATTCAAACGTTAATAATAAATCACTATTTTAAATACTTTTAAACAAGAATTCAGTTATTAGCCTGTTTCTAAATTGTGACGTAGTGCCTTAAAGCAACAAATCAAATTGTAGAAACTTCTTACCTCTGGAAATAAAAAAATCTCTGGTTATTTGCAGAAACTGCCTAAATCTGGACATTAAAAACAAAACCTTTTCGAGCTGATGTGTTGAATGAAAAACTGCTGAGTCATGTGACAAAGATTCTGATCCGGTCACTCCAGGCACGACTTCAATCCATCATGTGGTTCTGTGGTTTTTCTTCTGCTCGCGTCGACCTCCGGACGTCCTTTTGCAGACGCTCCTCTTTGTAATCAAGCCATATCGGAACTCTGTGTCACCGCAACGCTGATATCGTACGACGTGTGGAGACGTCACGGGTGACATCGCTTCAATAAAGACTAGCTGTGACAATTGAAAGAAAAACACTTGTTGGTTTTCATGTTTTTGTTAAAAACCTTTTGTGTGTTTTAAAACAAAAATATCTGTTTCCTGCCTCTCACTATATATTCTTTTATTTATCTGTCCTTGTTTGAAACATTTAAGGGAGATTTATGGAAGTATATTAGTATTATTAGGATATTGCATGTCATTTTGAGTTTTTTTTACATAGAGTTTGATAGTTTGATTCCAATAATTAAAAAAGAAATGTTCTAAACTCAATACTTTTTTATTCGTAGCCTATTGAATACAATATATAAAAATGTTGGTATAATGGTGCCACCAGACAATACCGAACGATAACCGAGCTAACTGATTGAACTTTTAGACGATCATGGTGGAACTATTATACTAACACTTTTTCATTGACTTTAAAAGACTGTAAATAAAAAAAAAACCTTGTTTTCAAATCATTGTAGTAGTGATATCAAACTCTACGAGTACATTACATTACATTTTTTATCTTTTAATATTAAAATAAAGAATAAAAAAATATTAAAGATATGTAACTGTAACATACTTTGACGACTATTAGAGCTGTTTGTCAAACTGAGCCTGAGAAACCTGGGTGTTGTATTTGTCAAAGACATGTCTCTAGTTCAACACTGCAGGAAACTGACCAGAAACTGTTTCCTTCAACTGAGAAAAATCTCTAAATTTAGGAAAATGGTGTCACAACACGATCTGGAGTTTATAATCTATGTGTTTGTGTCTTCTCATGCAGTTCATACAAAACTCTGCAGCGAGAATTCTGAGCCGCTCTAGTAGAAGAACTCACATTTCTCCGATCCTTAAAACTCTTCACTGGCTGCCAGTTTCTTTCAGGATCAATTAAAAAATTCTTACTTTCAGATCTATTCATGGTCAGACCTTCCATCAGTGATCTGATCCAGACTTACACCCCAGCTCGGGCTCTGAGGTCTGTGGATCAGAATGTACTGATGGTTCCTGAACACGCTTCAGGACCAGAGGAGAGAAATCCTTCCAGACTGTTGCTCCTAAGCTTTGGAACCATCTCTGTGTTTGATGATCTACTGACTCCTTCAAGAAACATCTTAAGATATTTTTATTTGTGCTTTTCCCTGATTTTCTGGAACTCCTGTGTTATTCTCGGTGTTGTCTTGACCTTTTAAAGTATATATTTTAACTGTATATTGTTTATTGTTGTTAAAGCACTTTGTGACCCTGGTCTTGAAAGATCTTTACAAATAACTATATTACTTACTTACTTTATCAATTAAATATGAGATTAAATTAATATAAAATAAATGTAACACAGGATTCTTTTGAAAAAAGCATTTATCACAAGATTTAAATCGTACAAAAAGCCTTTATCATGAGTTTAGGTCGTATAACGTCACCATATATTACCATAATGTAAAAATTGAATTCAATTATTTAAAAAAATGTTTAAAAACATCAAGAAAGAAATTCAAATTCAAATTTTCTAAAGTTGAAATGGTGAATTTGACCATTCAATATTCTGATGGCACTGATGTACTTCCAAAGGGATCAGGATGGAGTTAACAGAGAAAAAGGAAGCTGGAAGAGAGGAACAGAGGATGGAAGGAGGTGGGGTGAGTTCCACGGTTGAGGAATCAAGATCCCAGGAGACGGAGCAGGTGCAGCCTGCGAGCGAAGCCTTTGGGTCTGATGGAACTGCCAGAGCTTAAAACAATCTGCACCGCTTTTTTAATTTTTTTGTTTAATTCTGGACCTCCCTCAATACCAAAGTCTCCCTCCATCCAACAGATCAACCAACCAACAAAGAGGGTAAACACTGAGCAAAATTAAAACGGGAACTCCCCCGGCGCACCGAGACAAAACGAGGGCAAACAAATTACCGAGAGTCAACAAACGCTGCGGCATCTGCGCTCCTCTGGACTGAAGACCACCTACATGTCCACCGGCAGACCCTCGTGTCCCCAACATCTTCTCGTCATAAATCATGGTGGGAGTTAACAGTTGACACACCTGGAGCTCTTATCACGCAGAATCACTGCTCATATCTGACTTTCTCTTTTTCGGCATCAGATGGAGCCTTCGCTTGCTCAATGGCCCTCTGGCACTGGCAGTGAACTGTCCATCTGCCTCCTGTTGTTTGGCTCCGCCGTGAAAAGGTCCATTGACTTCACCGCTAGAACCTCCTCCCGGGTGATCACCCCCAGACCAGCTGCTCGGGTGCCCCCCAACCCCCCTCCCACACCCACCCCCGGAATCTGTCAGGCAGGACCTCGGACTCGAACTCGCACACATATGCTGGGTTTTTTTTTCACAGACGGGTGGCCCCCGGGGTGGTCGACTTCTCCAGGACTCAGGTGTTGCCCACAGCTCCAGGGTCTTCAAGGGGTGGGACACCAACAGGTGGCGCACTTGGTTATTGTTGTTTCAAAAGCATCAGATTTACTTGGAAGGATTTTGACAAATGTGTTCGACCGTGATTTTGCGACTGCGTTACTCGATTCCAAAAACAACTTCCAAAAACTCAGACAAATCTTCTTGTCTTTACGTGATTTTACAACTATCCTGCCACGATTACGATTCCTGTACTTGAAACCGGATTTGTCGGCAAATTTATCATTTTTTGCTATGACGCAGGTCCGCCAGCAGGGGGTGGAATCAACCCCGGAATTCTTCTTCAAGGGACTTGTTGTATAAACAAAGCGGGCGTGATTACAGCTGGCTGGAGGAGGAGTAAAGCCATTATTAGTTATAATGGACTCCGCCCCCGTAACCTCTTGTTTGCCCAGATTTCAGACTAACTTTATAAAGTAGTAACTTCAAGACATGGTCATGATGAGAGACTTACTGCATCTTGGAGAGGAAGACTTCAAGATTTGAAACAAGCGAGTGAGTCAGGAGAGTTTTCACATTAGTTTACTTTCATGTTCTGGAGTCTGGAATACAGTCATTTACGTGGATTACCTTTAATATTTCAGGACCTGCGGTTCTAATGGAGGTTAAAGAAGACACGGCGCGAGCTGTGAAGATCTCATCGGCAGAGCAGTAAACATCATCCTCTTCATCTTCATCTTCATCATTACTGCGCGGAAACATTTCATCGCAGTCTTCAAAAGTGAGTACAACAATTGTACTTTTACACAAGTTGTTATTAAACTTATAAAAGGGTTTAAAATGATCGCAAATAACGTCAATATACTTATACTTTAAAAGATCAAGACACATAAGACAAACACAGGAGTCTGAGAAAATCAGGGAAAAGCACAAATAGAAATGTCTTCAGATGTTTCTTGAAGGAGTCAGTAGATCATCAAACACAGAGGAAGATCGTTCCAAAGCTTAGGAGCAACAGCCTGGAAGGATTTCTCTCCTCTGGTCCTGAAGCGTGTTCAGGAACCATCAGTAGATTCTGATCCACAGACCTCAGAGCCCGAGCTGGGGTGTAAGGCTGGATCAGATCACTGATGGAAGGTCTGACCATGAATAGATCTGAAAGTAAGAACCAGAATTTTAAAGTTGATCCTGAAAGAAACTGGCAGCCAGTGAAGAGTTTTAAGGATCGGAGAAATGTAAGTTCTTCTACTAGAGCGGGTCAGAATAACATGCAAATATTTACTGCGTGCATTTTTCCTTTTGTAAGTGGCGAATGCATGTAACTTATCTGCAGGTAAATGTTATTTCACACACAGAATTTCAAGTTTTACATTACAAAACATTTTACATTACATTACATGTATTTGTAAATACCAGGATTCAAGTTACAAATATTACAGTTGTGGATACCACAAGACAAGTGCAACCATTGGATATTTGCAGATCACCCTCTGTGTAGTTACACATATTTATGAGACAAAAACAAGCCCATACATCCTTAAGATAAGAGATAGATAAGATCAATGAATACAATTATAAACAGACTTCCTGTTAGAGTTTAAAAAAAAATGTATCTAAACTGGAAGATAATTAAGATAAATAGACCTGAAAATATGAAAATACCGGTAAAGGAAAGTTTGGTAAATATATGTTTACGACATACATTGTGAAAAATAATTCTGCCTGGTTGTGTGATTGAGTTTGACACCCCTCGGGTTGAAGGTGGAACACAAGTCTAGCTTCACGCCCGAATGACTTATTAAACATCTATAAAAAAAAAAAGCTTCAAACTCTAAAAACGCCGCGACCAGGAGACGCGTCTCGTGTCGACTCTCACTTCCACCTCTCACCATCCATCATCCGTCGAGAGTGATAAACTTCCTCGTCGAGTTACTTTCTTCCTGAAGATCCTCCGAGGAAGGGAGTGATATGAGTGATACGCTGGCGTGAGCAGAGACCCTATCATGACTCCCCTTCTGTCGACACATTACCCCCCCCCCCCCCCCTCACCTTCTCCTGGATGTTATCTCCAGACGCTTAGGCCTTAATACCCTGATTGTTGAGCAGTAAAAAAAACAAAAACAATAATTAGCAAAACCCCAAACAAGACTGAGGGGTGAATTTGAGAGCTTTCCTGTGATGTGTCACCCCCTACCTTTATCCTCTTCTTCTTGAGGTGGCGGGGGGGCTCGGGGAGGTGTTGGCAAAGCCTCTTTAAACTCTCTGGTATTATAGAGGATTATTTTGCGCTCAGATTTTTTCTCTCTCTCTCCTTCATTCTCTTTCTTTTCCAGGTTGTGGCAGACACGCTACGTAAACAGTTTGTGTCACACTTGATTGCGTTTGTGAAATTAAAAAAGCCGGAGTGACAATAGAGGACTGGGACATTGACACCATAAGACCAAGGCTCTTATGGTGGAGGGGGGTAGGGGAGGAGGCCCCCAGGAGACAGAGCGACCCTCAGCCAGCAACAACAATACGAGACCTTGTCCTTCAGAGAGAAAACTCCAGAGCTCTCGGTCTTCAGGTCTATCTGCGCTGGGCCATCTGCTCCTGCTCTTCCTCCTCCTGTAGGGAAGGTTTGAGAATCATCTACTCCATGTGTTTGCACTGGAGGTGTGTGTAGGTGTGTGTAGGTGTGTGTAGGTGTGTGTAGTTGTGTGCTTTCCTCTTCTCATTTACTCAGCGAGAGCAACATCTGTGCCTGGAGTCCACACTCTGGAAAGGAGGAACTCAATACACGGAATTGTATATTTATTTAGAATGAAGGTGCGCCGAGTACTGAAGTTACAAAATGAGCCAATAGGGGGCACTGCTTCACTACAAAAGAAGAACGCTTTCTCGCTATTATTATAATAATTATTTAATTCTCAGACTACCTCTTCCTTAACTTTAACACCTTAATGATTTACAACTAAATAACATTATGAACATTAAAACAATTATTTTGAATTATTTAGGCGATTTGTGTCATCAGATTTTCAATATGATTATTTTAAAAATATTTGTTATTGTATTATTTGGATTATTATTCTAATTAATATACCTTCACCTGTGACAAATAGAGATAAGAAAAAAAAATCACAAAAGTTGTTGTGGTTCATAAAATATTGCACCTGATCGAACCAGACGTGCATTTGTATGTGTTTAAGTGAATGATCGTTGTATTGTTTACAGAGATTTAATCAGTGGATTCTTGGTTTATTATTTACATCGTTAGAAGTTCATATTCAGTTTAAACTAACGCTGAATTTATTTACATCGACTAATTTTTACATTGAATTTATTAAAATGTATTTATTTATTTATTTTTTTACGTTGAATTGTTTCACAGAATCTTCTCTTTACGTTTAATTGTTTTAAGCATTTAATTTTACAGTGAATGTATTCATGCACTTAAAAAATAATAGACAGCAGAAAATAACATTGGTTGAAATATTATGTATTTTTAAAATTTGTTTTATTATTAGTTTATGTACAAGGAGACAAGAGAAGTGCAATTTCATAATACACATGATTTCTGATGAAAAATTCATAGAAAGTTATATTCAAAGTCTGAACATTTACTTCCACAGAAGCAGCTTAAAGTCATAACACTTGTGTATCGTATATATATATATATATATATATATATATATTTATATTTATATTTAACTTTCATTTACAGACTCTGACTATAGCACCTTTAACTCATAAAACAACACAAACCTTAAGATGACAACAACACAAAAATAAAAAAATAAGATGGCAGGAATGTTAGCAAAAGACGCCTGCAGCAGCACTACCAAAGAAAATAAAAGTAATAAAAAATTTGAAACATTTTCCGTTCACATTATTATAAAATGAAAAAGAAACATATATATTTAATTGATCTCAAAGAGAAGAATTTTACTATTATGACAGCGTCCGTGAAAATACATCAACGTCTGGTAATGAAATATGAAACGTTTTTTCCAAATGTAAAACTAAAATATCAAAGATAAAATTAAATATGATCTATTAGGCTTTTATCAAAGCAAACAGTTGATCGCATTTGTCATGTCTTGTTATTTTATTGTAACACACTTCCTGTTTCGTTCTGCTTGTTTGAGTTTGTTTAGAACCTCCGCGCCTGTTGCTGCACCAGCTGCAGTTCTTCAGCAATTACTCTTATCAGCTGAAGAGTATAAAGCCGCGTCTTTTCCCAGCAGCAGGCGCCAGATTATAATCGACGCTCCATGGTTTGTCACATTTGTATTCTCCTCTCGTTTGACTTTCTGGATTTCCTATTTCTTAGTTCACCTAGTGCCTGCTTTTTGCTGTGATTATAAGCGTGTGTTTTTCCCTGAAGCTCTCTTTGATTTCCAGTCTTCCTCCGTTTGTTCTCCACCAAGTTTGTGGTGCAATTTAAATTGAACTGTGATATGGACACTGTTTCTGGACAATTCTTCGTGGGACTCTTGTTTATTTTGTCCTAGTGGTACTTTTAATAAACCTGCGTTCAAACACGCCTCATTCCCGGACCTCGCAGTATTTATTTTTACTGTTTTATATCCTTATTTTATATATATATATATATATATATATATATATATATATAGAATTACCTCATGGTTGTGTATACTTTTAAGGTAAATTGTTTTTTCCAATAGCCACAGAAAAATCCGCAATTTTTCATAAAAAATTAATTAAAATAAAATAAGAAGAAGAACATAAAGAGAAAGAACAAGATGACACAATCTAAGTCTAAAGATAAAGAACATAGATCGAAGAAAAACAACAAAGACAAAGGATACAAAGACTAACATAGTACAGAACATCCAGATACTTTCACTCCACTCCTGCCCCCGAACTCAGAATTGTACAATTTAATAGCCCTAAGTAAGTAAGTAAGTAAGTAATATTTATTTATATAGCACTTTTCGAGACCAGGGTCACAAAGCGCTTAAACAATCAAAACAATACTCAAAAAAGTACATACTAGTTGTCTTATTGAATAACTCACTGTATTTTAGTTTGTTTTATCCAATTATGTATGACTTTTTTTGGCCAACATGTGTATTTGTGTAAAAAATGTGTGTTATAAATTAAAATAGTTTAATATTAATACAAAACAAATTAATTGATTGATTAAATAAACTGCATGTTTGACTGGAGACATGTACTTTTATAACAAGAAAGGTAAAAACTTGTTCAATACAAAAACGGTGGTGCTGGACATTTATTTATTTACACTGTGACACGTGACCTTGGACTCATCCTGTTCTGTTTTCTTCAATGAATTCCATGTTTTGACAGATAATTTTCCACGTGCAACGTCAACAGGTCCATTCGCCCCCCCCCCCAGTGTGGGGGTCCACACTTTATGTCGACATGGTCGGCGCGTCACCCCTGGTGATTAATCCCCGCCTCCCTGACAAGCCTCAGGCATCCATTCAAGCAGAACCCAAACAATCCTGTCTGCAGCACTTTGTTTGGAGCAGGTGAGAGTTCTTCCTCATGTAGAGCACTCGTCACCTGCCTGACATCACGGCTGCTTATCAAGATCGATGGTATGTTGCTGGGAAAAGCTTGACTTAGATCCACCATTGTTTTAAACAAAGAATTCTGGATTTCAGTTCATCTTCTCCAAGAGAGACAGAATCTCTTGCTCTTTCAATTTCATTGATTTGTTTCTAGCTGTGGTATGTTTTCAACACATGCATTTTCATATTTATTAGTTCAAATCTGGTTACGATGGACACTTTTTTTTAACCTAATGTCTAACAGGGAGGAGGCTCGGACTCGCTGTAATCAGAACAAGCACAACTTCATTATTTTATTTTATAGAGATCAGCCTTATTGTTATTTTCACCCTGTATGATTGGTGGACATTTGTTTATATTTATATACTTGTATTAGCTTCAAAGGTTTTTAAAACCTCCTTTAGTCAAATTTAAATGTGTCCAACTTTCCTTTTTTTTTTTTAAATTGAGAAATTAATAATTTGTCAATTTGAATCCTTTGTAAACACGACTGTTTGGCTTATTTCTATTTATCTTTCAGGAAATACGGTTGAGAATCTACCCTTAGACACAAATTTCACCACTTATACCAGTTTTTTTCTGTTGCCAAAAAAACATCATAAAATATTAAAAATAAATTCTAGATCAAATGTTTCTAATTTCACAATCCATATGATTCAACCAAGCAGGTCCAGTTCTCCTGAAGGTGTTGTCATAATCACAAAGGTCATAAACACTATCATTTTTAGTTAAGAAAAAACGTTTTTGACACACTTGAATTGCTGGGATCTGTTTTTCCTTTATCAACTATAGTCTTACTTCAACTGTAAAGTGTCTTGAGATAACTTTGTTATGATAAGACACTTTAAATAAAATTGAATTTTTTAATATTTGAAGTTAATTGAATAATCAAAAACGAAACCACTTCATCTGCAGGTGTCTTTACTAGGTTTCATGAAACACATAATGAGGTTTCATGAAACAGCTGATGATGTTTCATGAAACAGCTGATAAGATTTCATGAAACAGCTGATGAGATTTTATAAAACAGCTGATGATATTTCATGAAACAGCTGATGAGGTTTTATAAAACAGCTGATGATATTTCATGAAACAGCTGATGAGGTTTCACGAAACAGCTAATGAGGTTTTATGAAGCAGCTGATGAGGTTTCATGATGTTTTTAAATAAAAAAAGGGTACGAGGTTGTATGAAACCGCTAATAAGGTTTCATAATACATGATATTTTTAATTTACATAGCTCAGTGGTTCAGAGGCAAAAATTGAGAGCGCCATCTAGTGGGCTTTGTAGATTAACCTCATCAGAGTTATTATCATATAAAATTAAAACCTAATCATTTATTTTCGTCAAAAAGCTGATGTTTTTTTTTTAATAAAAAAAACAACAACAAGGTTTTTATGAATCAGCTGATGATGTTTCATAATACACTGTTTCAACTTCATAGCTCAGTGGTTCAGATGCATTTGACTGAGAGCGCCATCTAGTGGCCTTTGCAGATTGATGACACTGTATCATGAAACCTCATCAAGATAAAACCAGCAAGTTTAGTAACACTACGCAAAATTGAAAATTTCCTGAAACCTTTACAGAAATAATGTCCAGACAGCGCCTCCTTGTGGTCCGGCAAGATTGATACTTTCTATTTCAACTTAAAGAACTCTTCAAGTGACTAACTTTTGTTTGGGTTCTTTAACTTCATTACTGATCCGGAACATCTTTGAACGCCGATTAGCATTTCGACAATTTAGCGGGAGTCAGAACTGACGCCGGATCCACCCAAACCGTCGACATGTCGCGCCCATGTCTGTCTGGGGACCGGCCCGCCCGCCTCCAGCGCCGGGGCCCGCACTAATATATAATCTGTTGTTATCCTGTCACCGCCAGGCGCACCGCCAAGGCCCGCAGAGACGCCACGGAAAAATTCATTAATCTAATTAAATACGTGGTATTGGCCCAATGAGAAGGCGGCGGTGGCTTTGCTGCGGGATAAGTGCGGAGTAAAGGCTCGGTCCCACAAGAGCCGCACACAGCCCGCCGCGTGCTAACGCTACCGCGCTTCATTACACTCTTAATTACCTATTGTTTCTAACTAGTCGCTGGCGTTTTAATGAGAATCTACAGGCAGTTAAATGTAATCTAAATTTTCTAATCTACTGGTCCATTACCAGGGAGTCAAAATGTTATTGGTTTTGTGAGTAATCAGACTTTTAAATGGTGCTGATATCACTCCCCGAGGGCAGCGCCCGGGCTCTACTATGTAATTGAATTCAGACTTTTTTTTTTTTTTCCTTGTTCTTCCTCATCCCTGACGCCCGAGAGGAAGATTTTTTTTTTCTCCGGCTGCCGATCGTTCCGATCGAGACGCGTGTCACCGAAGTTCCGCTCGGATCAACGTTTGTTGCTCTCGCAGGTCGCCATGGTAACCCCCCCCCTGGTAGAAAAAAAACGAAACAGGAAATGCATGTGGATTTGTGATTATGCGTGTGTTGATAGGCCAGTCAGCCGCGGCGCTGTCACCTACAGCCAGATAAGCCAGAGGATTTATCACCCGATGAATTGGCTTTGAGTGCTGGATGAAACGCTGCCGATACTTCCCCGTACAGAAGCGCTCGGAGGTTAATGAGAGCCACGTTCACAGAGGGCTAAATCTATTAGCTCCTCGTGGAAGGAATCAATCAACGCGGCGCCACACCGGCTGATTTGTCACGTTGAAGCATTGCCCGTTTGAATTCCAAAAACACAGTCGTCCACGTGGAGCCATTCACTTTGATTTGGATTGCCTCTTCATCAAGATGACGGCGGCTATGAACTCATTCTCTCTTCATCTTGTGCTCCTGTTAGTGGTGACGACTGATGCTTCCTCGCAGATACAGATCCCGACAGGCCAAGAAAAAATCCCAGATATTTCTTCAATCCTTCGGTAGGGGTGTGTATTAAGAAGAATCTGGCAATATATGTATCACAATTCAGGTGCGACGATACTATATATTGTAATACTGTCGGAACAACGATATATTTGTAGTATTGTCGAGTACTTGACTCTGGTAGTTGCAGAATTTACAGACCACATGACTCTTGACAAAGTCGTAGCTGATTTAATTTGTTTTGAAACCAAAATATGTCAGCTGTAAAAGCTTCTGGAGTCGACTGTATCCTCTCGTCCTCAGTCACTGCCGTAATGTGGCATGATTTCATTGCTCTTTAGGTAATGACTGCTTCCATCTAGCTGCCAAAGATGTAATTTCAACACAAACATGTTAATTGTAAAGAGAAAAATAACTGTACAATGTTGAATATCGATACAGGTGTCCCACCTATAACCCTAAGCCCCATATATATATATATATATATATTAATACCTCTTTATCCCTTATGGGGGCTTATCGCGGTGGGCTGGATCCTAGCGTATCCCAGTTTTATTGGGCGAGAGACCGGGGACACCCTGGACAGGACGCCAGTCTGTCGCAGGGCAATATATGAGCTTATCTTATCAGTGTTTAAGATAAGATAAGCAACAGATATTTATGGATTCATTTCTATTTTTTTTATCTGTGAATATTCTAATTTTATCGATATATATATATATATTTTTTTCCAAATCCTTTGAAATTAAATTAAAAATGTTTATACATCACATGTTTAAAGTATATACTTTTTTGAGTATTGTTTTGATTGTTTAAGCGCTTTGTGACCCTGGTCTCGAAAAGCGCTATACAAATAAAAATGACTTACTTACTTACTTACAAAACTTTTAATGAATACCAATATTTTCAAAATGAATTTTTACAGTTGGAGTTCTACTCTGTTCCACTGTTTCAAAAATAGATTTTTTTTAATTGAGTATCTTTTGTATTTATAGCCTTTTAAATTCAATATAAACTTTTTTTTTAATAGTGTCAGCATTTTTTATTCAATTTAAACGGCTGAGAATAACACAATATTGAATTTAGTAATTATTAGTATGTATTTAGAATATCAAAGTACATGAGTTAGAAAAACATGTTCACTTTGAAAATTGTATTAATACAAATAAAAAAATCTAAATTCAATATTTATGATGTTAAATTCAACTGTTGAATATTCTGATGACACTGATATACTTCAAGTGTTCAATCACGGTAACACCTCGTGCTCGTCTTGAGCTGCTGCAGGTGATAAATGACAACCTTGAAAAAGTTTGTCTGGATCTCGATCTGCAACAACCGACAACACGTCACCAGAGAAGAGTCTGTTTGTCTAAACCTAACGAGCGACATCCTTCAAAAACGCTCTCTCTGCAGCTCACTCTGGTTCGGGAAGCTCCACTTATCTCCATCGCTTTATCGCACCATTCAGATGCATGATGGGACGCCCAGGCACCCTCGGTCAGATAAGTTCAGCACTTTCCAGCTACTTCATCTCAAACATAAATGCTCCAGGTTGCATCAGAGCTCAGACGTGTTCAGGTGAACAGTCGGGGTTTTTTCGGCGCCGACACCTGGTGTCAGCCGGGGTCGGAGCAGCAGGTGTTCACGGAGCAGAGGAAGACGAGCAAAACACAAATTGTCAACAAATAGCCGAATATCACCCGGTTTGTCTGTCACACTGTGGAGTCGCATAACAAAAACGAATGGAGGAGATTTGCAGGACTGAGCTGACAGGAGGAGCAGTGGTGGATAAAGGAGGAGAGAGGGGGGGAAAAAGGGAAGGCCGGGTGTTGAAGGAAGCTCCTCCGACTGAGCCCATCTCCAGCTGTCACAAATCATTTCTGCTCGGGAAGTGAGGGGAGGCGAAATGTCAAAATATTTGAATACATTCCACGGAAGCCTGTTGAGAGAAGCGGGGAGAGGGCTATTGTTGGCGGCAACGGGCTGGAGAGGTTTGTGGAATAATAAGGGGGTTGGGCGGGGGGGCGAGAAACAAGGGGTGCAGGGCAATTGTTGCATGTGAAATAGCCTTCACAGACCACTTGAGAGAGGAAATGGAAATCAAACAAATCGGCCTTATTTTTGCACAGTTGTGTTAGTGTGTTATGAAGTCGGTGTGTGTGTTGACAGGAATCTGTTGATACGATATAGTGACAACAACATGATATATTGTAGTATAGGAACAAGTATATATTTCTAGTATTGTCCAGTACTTGACTCTGGTGTTTATTTACAGACCACATGAGTCTTGACAAAGTCGTAACTGCTGTCATTTGTTTTTTAAATGCTGCTGGAGTCGACTGTATCCTCCCGTCCTCAGTCGTCGCCAGGATCTCATTGTTCCTTTAGCTGCAGAGGATGTAATGACTACTGCCATCTAACGGCCGGAAGTTGAATTGCAACCTAAAAACGCTGTAAGTAAATAAGTTATTTTTATTTGTAAAGCGCCTTTCACAGACCAGGGTCACAAAGCGCTTAAACAATAAAAACAATACAGAAATACACAAAGGCCACGGAAACACAATACAATTAAGAAAAAGCCAGCACGAATAAAAATTTCTTAAAAAAGATGTTTCTTGAAGGAGTCAGTAGATCATCAAACACAGAAGGAGATGAAGATCATTCCAAAGCTTAGGAGCAACAGTCTGGAAGGATTTCTCTCCTCTGGTCCTGAAGCGTGTTCAGGAACCATCAGTAGATTCTGATCCACAGACCTCAGAGCCCGAGCTGGGGTGTAAGTCTGGATCAGATCACTGATGGAAGGTCTGACCATGAATAGATCTGAAAGTAAGAACCAGAATTTTAAAGTTGATCCTGAAAGAAACTGGCAGCCAGTTTTAAGGATCGGGGAAATGTGAGTTCTTCTACTAGAGCTGCTCAGAATTCTTGCTGCAGAGTTTTGTATTAACTGCAGGAGAGACACATCCTTCTTGTTTAGACACGAAAATAAACTGTTACAATAGTGTAGACGATACACGATATGTACAGTATCTTATGTTAATAAGACAACAACAAATATTTTTCACCACATTCAACTGACTGTTCACTTATTTAGTGATCCAGTTGCATGTCGCAGTTTATTAAAACTACTTTTTCTTTGCCTTTTAATAGTTTTGGGGCGTGTCGCCGCAGCGATCAAATACCATACAAGTGAACGACCTTCAAGAATCCAGATGTAAGTCCAAGACTCCACATTCATAAATCTTCTGATATCTATCCAAACATTTTTTTTCTGGAATATTGTATTAATTTTGTTAAGATGGATAAACACCAAATAATAATCATAATCTTCTTGGTAAAGTTAATACAAAATGACAAGATGGTTGATGGGAAAGTCCTGAGCTAAAGTACATTTATCAAATTTACTAAACACAAGTAACTTTATTATAATTGTATCACTTCTTGTGTGGAAAAGGGAATGTGATGGTTAGAGATGTCTTCGTGACAGATAAAAACTTGATGATGTAAGGAAATGACAACTTTACTGTAATCAATCATCTAGATTTAACACACATTTCAAATAGTCACTTGATTAACTGATAATCTTACATATTTAATTCATATTAAATAATCCTATTCTTGCATTGCATTCACTGACTGCAACACAAGGCCGAGGTCACAAAGCCTCACACACACAGAAAGACTAAACAATCCCAGATTCCAAGAAGTCAGTGTGAACCCGTTTGAGAATTCACACTGAAGGACACAAGTCGCTGAGAAGAGACAGATTCTAGAAAACAACAACCTTCAGTAAGTTTCCACTACGATCACGTGCGACCGGCCATCTTAGAATCAAATGTTTACACTTACTGACCAATCCTACATTCACATTTGACTAGAGGCGTTAACCTGAATATTCTACTATAAAGATCCACCATTTTGTCTGATCTTTGCGTTCTGGCATTCGAAGACGTCTGCGATAGATCTCTCTGCTTGCTAGCGCCCGTGTTCACGTAAGTTTGTCTCTGACTTTTGCATAATTCACTAAACGAGCATTTTTCTTAAACTCATCCATGTGTCTGTCCTTCATTCCACCACCACGTACGAGGCTGGGGAGGGGTCGGTTCATCGGAACACAAAAACCCCTAACAATGATAAAAACTCATTCATCTTTGTGTTTAATGAGAACCTTTGGAGTAAAATAATGAATGGCTTTTCAAACAGCAACGATGATATAATGGCGAACTAACAGTAAGTAAGTAAGTAAGTAAGTAATATTTATTTATATAGCGCTTTTCGAGACCAGGGTCACAAAGCGCTTTAACAATCAAAACAATACTCAAAACAGTAGATACTTCAAAGATCAAGACAACACCGAGAACAACACAGGAGTTCGAGAAATTCAAGGAAAAGCCTGAACAAATAGAAACGTCTTAAGATGTTTCTTAAAGGAGTCAGTAGACTCCATCAAGCGCAAAGAGAGAGGAAGATTGTTCCAAAGTTTAGGAGCAACAGCCTGAAAAGATTTCTCTCCTCTGGTCCTGAGCCGTGTGCGTGGAACCATAAGTAGATTCTGATCCACAGACCTCAGAGCCCGAGCTGGGGTGTAAGGCTGGATCAGATCAGTGATGTAAGGAGGAGCCTGACCATGAATAGATCTGAAAGTAAGAACCAGAATTTTAAAATTGATCCTGAAAGAAACTGGAAGCCAGTGAAGAGTTTTAAGGATCGGAGAAATGTGAGTAACAGCTCTGTGCTTTGGAAAGAATTCAGATAAAAAAAACTGTTTTACTTTCTCCTTGCAAGTAAAAATGTGTGACTTTTAACCAGATCTGATTTCTATTCTTTGTTTAAGTAAAACTGTTAAATCTTATTATAAATGTATATTTATAAATTTTGAGCTTAATACAACATTTCATTAAAGTGGATAAATAATGTTTAAACAGACAATAAACTGAAAGTATACTTCACGAAATACATTTCTGACACTAAAAATAATAAATAGATTTAAATAAAAAAAAGTTGTATCATGTTCTTGGCACAAACTATTGTTTCCAGACAAGGTGACTCAGGTGTGTACGTCGTCGAAGGTCAAAGTGTATTTGCGTCGGCAACAAATCTGCTCAATTAAGAGCATATTTTTTATTTGACTCCACGCCCCCCCCCCTCTCTGCCTCTTAATATTCATTTCCGAGGGCGAGGAGGGAATTAAAAGAGCGTTCCCGGCGATAAAGGTCCGATGAAGCTTGTTTGTTAAAAGTCTCCGGGTGCATGTTCTCCATCAGCTCGTGCGCCTCCACTCTCTTTGTTCGGAGCTTCCCTGGGGTGCGTTGGAAGTCGCGGGGTCAACGTCTCCTCTGTTTGCCTCTGAACTCGTGAACACTTTATTTAATTAGTGCCTCTAATCAGCCTCTAAACACACAATGAAACGAAACAATCTGTATCTGTTTACCTCCCGACACATTCAAACACGCTGGATATTTGCATGAGGGTCTGATTTAAAAAAAGAAAATCTGATTTCCGGAGCGAGGGGGGGGGGGGGGGGAGGCCAAGGTCGTGACTTCTCATCTCCACCCGATTTCCCCGAAACCAATTAAAGTGTCGACCGGTGAAGTTCAGTTGGAGGACGAGCGGGAAAACAAAAGCATGACAGCGTCTCGCTGATAACTTGAGCTGGATTGTCTCGGAGCTGTAATTATTTTTTGCAGATTTTATTACCCGGGACAGATTTGCAGCGAAAGATAGGAAATATAAACACCAATTACGAGATTATATTCACGTATGACCCTGAGACAACACAAGGGATACCGCAAACACATTGGTTTTCGGGGGCCACTGGGTCACCTTGACCCTGGGATAACACAAGGGTTAAGATGAGAGAAGATACAGACGTTATACAGAGAGACAAAGAGAAAAAAATATAAATTGACCCTAAATAATAAAAAGACAATTTCAAAATAAGACTTCTACTTCCTGTTAGATTAATATACGTTTTGTTTGGCTCTTGACCTGGACTGATAATAGTTTTGGACGCTTGTGTGATTGAATTTGAAACGCCTGCTTTATTCTTGGAAAAGAACATCTAATGTTAAAATGTAATTAATGATGATTAATAAGCAGATTTCAATGCCTATTGGTTCATTTATCTTCAAGGTAAATCTATGGAAGTATATCAGTGTCATCAGAAAATTGAATTTTAACATTTAAAGAGTTAAAACTTGTGTTTTTTATTTTTTTTAATGTGTTATCTCAGGGTCAAGGTGACACATGGCCTGAAAACAAATGTCTTTGTGGTATCCCTTGTGTTGTCTCAGGGTCAACCTGACCCAAGGCCTGAAAACAAATGTGTTTGTGGTATCCCTTGTGTTGGCTCTGGGTCAAGGTGAACGACCTCCACCACTGCATATTTATTTATAGAAGCCAGGGATGTTGAAATTATTAGAACATTTTGAAATATCAAAAGTAATTTATATATTTTTTACACATAATTTACATCATTCAAATATTAATGTTCTGAATTCAATTTTGTTTTTATTTGTTGCCTTTTAAATTGTATATTAAAATGTTGGTAATAATAATTTTAATTAGAATAACAAATAAAAATAAAACTTTCACATTTTCTTACTTATATAATAGAAAAAATTAAACCTTTTGACATGGAAATAATTTAATTCTGAACTCTTGTTTTATCTCTGGGTCAAGGTCACCCAGTTACCCCAAAAAACAAACGTGTTTGTGTTATCCTCCACAAGGGTTAACAAAAAAAAACTATTCCAATAACAATAACAAGTTTTAACATTTTAAATTCAAACATATAATATTCATATATACTGCAATATTTTACTGTTTATTTATATGGCAAAAAGTATTATGAGGAAAATCTACTTTAAAAATGTCAAATGGATTTTAAATGTAACATATTTTAGCAATAAGTCATAAAATATTGTGCTTACGCGATGACTCATGTTGGTTATTATTCATGCTTATAAATCCTGAGAATACGCACAGTTATTTAGATAAATCTGCAGAATATATATTCGTTCAACCTTTCACCCTCGCCGACTGATTACGAGCGAAGTCAATCTTACACGCCAGATCACAGCTGCTCAACTTGGGCGCGCTCTGTTGTCAATCATCCGCTGCCCTCTGAGCTCCACACCGCTGCTCCAGGTTCTACAAACACACATGAATAAAACATGCCGGACTGTCAGCTTTCTAGAAATAAATGTGATATTACACTTTTATATAGTCCCGCGTGGACACCACAATAAAGCCCACGGAACATAAATCAGGTGATGTCGTGACTGAATTGTTCTCGACTCGGCCCCGGAATTGAGGATCTGAGACGATGAAACCAGCGTTTATTCAACTTGATATTTCAAGATTTAAAGTCATCTAGGACTTTATTTGTGTTTTATTAAAATGTATTTTCAATATACTTTTGTTTTTTGATCTTATATTGACAGGTTTTATATTCTAGTCTTCAAAATATACAACGATTCTTCATATTACTAGGTATATTTTCGATGACATTCCGGTCATAAATATTTGCCTGCTTAAGACCTTGGCTCCTTCAAGAGTCTAAGCAGTGTCCTTCTGTGATTTCATGTAAAGAAACATTCATTAATTTTCTGTGCAGCTTAATCCCTTATGGGGGTCGCGGGGGGCTGAAGCCTATCCAAGCTTCATCGGGAAAGAGGTGGGGGACACCCTGGAAAGGAGGGCAGTCTGTCGCAGGACACACAAAGACACGCAACAATTCACAAACACACTTATACCTACAGAAATTTTCCTTAATTTCCCAATTGACCTCTGTATGTTTTCGAACCGTGGGAGGAAACCGGAGTGCCCGGAGAAAACCCGGGCAACACGGGGGGAACATACAAACTCCACACAGGACCTGGAAGCGAACCAACAACCTTCTTGCTATGCGGTGAACGACTAAAATAAAAGTTTCTCTGTTATTAGCGAAACATGTCAGCGTTAAAGGCTAAATCTATCCTAAAAATCTATCTATAAATCTATCTATAAAATATTACAAGATACATCTTTTCAACTTCAGTCAAAACTATTTTTTAACTTAAATATATATGGATATTTAATGTAACTCAGATCACTTTATGTCAAAGTTTAGGTTCTTTTAAATACATTTTGACACTTTAGACTGAATCTTTTTGTCAGGTTACCTTTTTTTTTAACATATATTTTACATTTATTTATTTATATTGGATTTATTTTAATCTATATTTTAATTTATCCATACATATTTGTTTTACATTGAATTTATGTACATATAATTATCAATTACAATTATTATTCATCACAAAATATTTTTTTTAATTTCTTTTTACGAATCTAATTTTTTTACACTGAACATTTTTGACATTGAATTCTTGGACAAATTTAATTTAACACTTAATTGTTTTCATGCATTGAAGATAAAATGATGGTGAAAACAAAACAGTGGTTGTAATTGATGTTGTTTTTTTTTCAAATTTAAAGTCTGATTTTTGATGCTACGACAGTTTTAGAAATACATTCGTCAAAATACTTCCATGTTGATCCCCCACCATTAGACCCCAGATGTCTTTAAGCTCTTAGACAGGATTCAACTCTCATTAAGAAGCACTAAACTCTTGCTGTAACATGGTGACGAGAGGTGTGTGTGAAGTGAAGCTGCTGCTCTCACCTCTGAGCACTGACGTGAAAGAGTGAACCCCTCATTTATTAAACTGCTCTCTTGACAGCCGGGACATGGCGGAGGGACGGCGAGGTTCGAGTGCGTCTGCGTACATGTGTATCCGTTCCTATCCCTGGGTGTCCGTTCCCTGCATTTGCATGTGTGTGTAGTCGGTCATGTGCATATGTATGTGTGGCACACTGGACCGGAACCGAGCTCTGACAGTTGCAGGGCTTCTGCTCACTGAAGCCCGTCCGTACGAGCTTGACAAGAGCCCGGTCTGTCACTCACACGGCTTCACACTTTCACAGCCCGTCTTGTTAAGAGTAAATCTTTCATGCCCTGTTTAAACACTTGCTGCGTCTGTAAATGTGTTTGACATCTTGAAGATCAATAAAGAAAAAAAAAAGGAACCTGTTGATTATGTTACAAACAAGTATTTTTATTTAAAACATTTTTCTTTCAGAATATTAATTTATAACGTATTTAAAATGTAATCGTAATGATTATTTTGATGTTATTATTATTGATATTTTGATATTATTATTTATTATTTTATTGAGGTATATCCACATATCATATTGAACTGCTTAAATTTTAATTTGTAATTGAATATTATTAAAATTGAAAGTTTTTAAAGAATTGAATTACATTTTTTTTCATATATACTGTAAATATTTTCAAAATAAACGTTTTTAGCAGATATTTTTCAAGACATACGGTTTAAAATTGGTAAATATTCGAATGATTAAAATGAACTGTAAGTGAATTATTGAATTAAAAAAAGGAAACTTTCAATAAACAATAATTTAATTCAATTATTGATATACACATGATTTAGTTCAATTATTGAATAAAAACAAATGTATTCTTTCAATATATATATATAAATATATATATATATATATATATATATATATATATATATATATATATATCCAATATAAAAGTTAAAGTTTCAACATTTTGAATGTAAGACTAAACAATTTAATTTAATTTGAAAACCAATAGCGCAGAGTAAGTTCAGTTGCGGTTACAATAATGTATTGTCTTGACAATAAAATGCACATTATTGGAGTTTATTAAGGCAAATATTTTGTTAATACCCTCAGTGCGGGCGAGATATCTTATCTTTATCTTTAAACCCTCTCGATTATTCTAAAACATCAGATAATCAATTATTTTTTAACATGTTGTATCAAACGCTTTATTATCAAACCCTGAAATACACACACGTAAGCAGTGTAGTAGATTGTTACTACGGACTACAATACCCAGAATTCCTTGTAAACCGTGACTCCCTGGCCGGATGTTGATGATACAGCGAGGAACTGGTGTTGCATTCAGGCTCCCAGGTTTTTCTTCTATTAAATATAATCTATTAAATAAGAGAAGCGAAAAAAAAGGTTTCGTTACGTGCCGTGTTGAACTATTTCAGTTTCATATCTGTTTAATTTATTAAGTTTATGTATATGGACATTATAATATGTAAATGTTGTTTATATTTATCCTTCGATTTATTATACATTTGATATCTGATCAATTTAACTCAGATCACCGAGAATAAATTCGTAATTTTAAATTATACTTGTCCCCTCCTAAATAAAAAATATATAAAACACGTTTTGTTTCAATTTGCACGATATTCTTCCGCTTTCTTGGGCGTCGAAAGCCTTGAAAAGGAGGATTTCCGGGAACCTATGAACGCATCGCAACTCAAACGTCAAGAATGTTGGTCAGTAGATGAAATAATCTGTGGCGAGAAAGACGGAAGTTGTTCTCATGGACGGACACGATGACCGGCGGTCAGTCTGTTTCTTCATCCTAGTTATTCATGTTTTTAAACCATCTCTAGTTAAGGTTAAGGTGGGCGAGGTTACCATCTCAGCTAGCGTGTTTGCTAACAAGCTAGCAAGTGTTATTGTGAGCAACAACAACATCAACACAGCTGTGCTCACTGTCTGTTGATTTAAACACAATGTCATTGTTAACTACACAAGTTTGGAGTTAAATACACACATACTTGGCATATTTGCTGAATATTTAAATGTTTATTTTCGAGAAACCGTATGTATTACGTATATTTATAAAAGAAAGTCATATAATAAGTGTTTTATACTATGCTCCTATTATTTAATACTCATAAATTGTTCATATTCTGTTAATTTTCTTTGTCTAGTTATAGCTTTCCAACAATTGTGTTATGTATTTGGTTTTATACATCCATCTGTTTAGGTTGAATATATTTATGCAGACATTTGTCTTACAATTGCATGGCTGCATGTGTTTTAATATCGTATTCTGTAACATATATGCTGTGGTTAATGGTAATAGTTCACCCAAAGTTCTCAAATTTAACAATACTTGTGTTAACTCAGGGTAGGGACACACTAATCTAACAGAGTGTCAATGGGCAGTAATGTAAGTAAGTAATATTTTGTCAGAAAAACTGTTCACAAAGTTTCACAGACAAAACAGTTCAATAGCAAAAGAGTCAGACTCACACCAGCAAGAGATTGTTCTTCACTCCGGAGGGAACAGCAGAACCAACGCGGAAGTTAGCTCGCACCAACTGTCCAACGAAGGCCTTGCGTCCCTCCCTTTTTATTCAGTTTGTTACAAGTAAAACATATTGTGGAGGTTACATCAAAAGCATTCTCTTCTGCTCATCCCCCCTCCCAACTTAGTTTGTCCTCAGTAAGATTCATTGTGCAGGTTACATCAGAGCATTGGCATCAGCAGTTCACAACAGTCTTACAGATGACACTCAAGGTTAAGGAGTATCCCACCGTTATCTGTTCACCTTCCGTCTCCCAACTCGTTCCCTGCTCTTTCACTTGCCCTTGCTGACCCCTGATGGGATATATCTTGTGAGGAGTTTCAAAACACATACACATTGTGCTTAAGGCAATTAGTGATTTCGAACACATATGCATTTGTGGTAAAGAAGTGAACACATTAATATTGTGATAATGTAGTAAGCAGTTTAAAACACATTAATATTGTAATAAAGCAATATTTCTTTCACATATTTGTTGAGCGCTTTTCTAGACCAGGGTAACAAAGCGCTTAAACAATCAAAAAAATACCCAATAAAATAACGTCCCTCTTGTATTAAAGCCTTGACATGGAAAATGATGTCACAACACGATCTGGAGCTTATAATCCATACGTTTGTGTTTCTCGTTTGGACCTTTGTAATAGTTTATTTTTGTGTCCAAGCAAGAAGGAGTTGTCTCGCCTGCAGTTCAGTTAATACAAAAACTCTGCTGCGAGAATTCTGACCTGCTCTCGTAGAAGAACTCACATTCCCCCCCGATCCTTAAAACTCTTCACTGGCTTCTCAACCCTTAGTCGACATATTTTGCAAGTGCACCTATTTGATTTCGTTTTTTTAAGTAATTTAACAAGTTAAACGTGTTCATAGCAGACATTTGTGTAGCATATTTAGTTTAAACCTAATTGCAGAAACTCGTTTTTCAACTACTAATTGAACTCCTTGTTTGTCTCTTACCTAACCCACAGGTCATGCATGCAGCCGGGCCTGAAATAGTGAGTTATCTCCACCACTGACTTTGAACCGCTCTCACTCGGCGGAGGCTCGACCTCCTCCGTATCCTTAATTTCTTCCCACCGCCCCGTCCGTCCCAGAGTTCCCTTATGTTAACTCTCCTGAGCATGTTTTACTATATCTGTCTGCGCCGACGCTCCAGGAGTGGGACTCGAGGTGAGGCGCTGACCAGTCGGCGTGCCGTGGAGTCTGGTCAGCGGGCCGTGATGCCGGTCAGCGTGGAGGTGGAGCAGTACGCCAAAGAGGTATTGGACTTCAGCTCTCACTACGGCAGCGAGAACAGCATGTCCTACACCATGTGGAACCTGGCGGGAGTTCCCAACGTGTACCCCAGCTCGGGGGACTTCACCCAGACGGCCGTGTTGAGGGCCTACGGGAGGTGGTGGGAACAATGTGCCAGCGCTCCTCCACCTTTCCGCACTCCCAAAGGTTTTTACAGCCAGGATTATATAGAGCTGGGCTTCGAGGAGCCTGTTTACCCCACAGCTGTGGAAGTGCTGGAGACCTATTACCCTGGAGCTATCGTTCAAATTCTGGCCTGCTCGCATAACCCCTTCTCCCAGACTCCGCCCACGGATGTCAGGTAACAATATTTACCAGTAAAAAAAAACATACATTTGTAAAAATGTGTTTACATATTGTATGTTTTCATTTTTCACTCTTTATATTTTATACAATAAATACATTTCTAATGTTTAAATAAATGAAGAATGATCTACATTAATAATTGCGACATTTTCGACAAATAGATATATATTTAACACACAAAACCTAGTAAACTGGAAAACCTTTGAATAAATATGTTACATTAACACAAATAGAGTTGTGTATTGGTAATAATCTGGCAATAAAATACTTATACAGGGGCAACTCTACGATTTATTGCAATAATGTATAAAAAAGAAACCATTTTGATTTGTTTTGAAACCAAAATATGTTCAAACATCAGTTTTAAAAGCTGCACGAGTAGACTGTATCCTCTCGTCCTCAGTCATAACCAGGATCTCACAGGATTTGAATGTTCCTTTAGCTGCGGCGGACGTAATGACCGCTGCCATCTAGTGGCTGGAACGTGAATCCCTTAAAATATGTTGCGAATAATTAAAATTAATTAAAAAATATATATATATTTTTTTTTTTATATACACGCTTTTTGTATCTTAAACTATAATATAACCAAGATCAAAAGTAAATAAAACTTATCTCCCACTTAATGGTTGATACAATTGCCTTTCATACAATAAACAAGTTATTTATACCTAAATATTTTAATAAATTCATTTATTTCCTCATGTCCAGATGGGAGGTGCTGTGGTCAGGGGAGCCCACCAAGGTGCTGACCCCTCAGGCACGCCAGTTTTCGCCAAACATCAAGCACATCAACTTCCCCACCAACCTGCTGCGTCTGGAGGTCAACAGTTCTCAGTTGGACTACTACACAGAGTTGGACGCCGTGGTCCTGCGAGGGGTGAAAGAAAGGCCGATGCTGGCGCTTTACAAGATGCCGGTCATCGACATCAACGACCTGAGTGACAGCGAGGAGGATCTGTCCGAGTTGGGAGGTCTGTTCAGACCAGGAGGACTCGGAAAACACGAGTGGACGGGGAATGGATACTTCGACAAACTTCCCTATGAGGTGAATTAGAGACACTTTGCTGTGTATTTGATTTTATTTGTACCTCGAGACAGGACCAGATGGAATAGATTATCATCAGTAACTTTTACTTTGTATCAGAGGAGGAAGATCGCAGAAGAAGAGGGAACTTTCATTAATTTAAACCACCTTGAGGCCTTTGAGTGTCTCAGTCTTTGAAGTAAAAAAAACAACAACTCACTAATAAGGGACTCATGTTTACGACATTTCGTTTGTTAAGCTCTTAAATTAAGTCTGAAATTCAAAAGGAATTCAAAATGTTGTTTTCTATAATCAATTATTCAAGATAACAACTTTTTTATTTAGTGTGTAGTATCATAAACAACACCTGCATTATATTGTAACTTTTATGTTAACGTGATGCAAGTTCCCTCAGCAACACATTAGAAACTAAATTAAAATTGACCAACTTCAACACGGATTAGATTAAATTTATTCAAGCTGCTTAAGCAAAGTAGTAGCAAATTAATAAGTACATTTCTCAGAAAAAAAAGTATTTGTTTGTCACATAGGAAATATTATTTCAATGCAATATTATATATATATTTTTTTATTTTCATAAGGTTATAAGATGGGAATCAAATTTGTAAAGAAGGTAATTTTTTATACACGCGTCCCTGTTATTTTTCTTCTGAAGTATAAAAGAAAAAAATAATACATTTGTAATTAGTTAATAAGTCGCAATATATGTACTTGCAGTTTTAATGTCAGAAATGTAAATGTTTTCTGGAAGTATCCTGGATGCTTGATCACCTTGCATACTCATAATGTATAATTTGTGTAACTAGTATAAATGGGTTCTTTAAAATATATTTAATTCAATTAAATAATTCAATTAAAATAAAATATAAAAATAAAATATATATACTGTATGTATGTGTGTGTATGTACACAACTTTTTCAGTTCTTTGGAAACATGTCTTGTTAAAAGTAAATAAATTCACACTAATGATGAACACTGTCTTGGAACACTTGATCCAGCGCTCACAGGCTGACGCAGTCTTTTGGGTGTCGTTCCCCGAGTATCGTGTTTTTTTGAAGCGTCAAAACTCTTGACACTGCTTCTCTTATCTTCTCTCCAAACCGCCGCCATCACTCCCCGCAACTGGTGTTTATTTCAGAAACACAATGCGGCTATTATCCCCCGAGCCGACAGTCGCTGTTTACTGTTAATTTACGGCAACCGCTCATTCATTCCTACTCCTCGGAACGCCGAGCAAAACAAGCCTTATCACTGCTGCGATCATCCTGACGTGAGGGTTTTGTGTCACAACAAACTGCTATTAAGATCCAACCATTAGTGGGATGCAGGTGTGTTTTTCCCCATAGTTTACTAGTTTATCCAGACCCCGGGAGGTTCTTTGTTCTTTAATCATTCTGCTGCTTTCGCACAAGTCACTGATTCTTTGTCTCTTTCTCTTTTATTTGTCCTCTTCCTTACGATCTGTCCTCAGCTCATTCAGCTGATACTGAGTCACCTGACCCTTCCGGACCTCTGCCGTCTGGCCCAGAGCTGTAAGCTGCTGCACCAGCACTGCTGTGACCCGCTGCAGTACACCCAGCTGAGTCTGCAGCCCTACTGGGCGCGCCTGAGTGACGCCTCCTTGGGCCACCTGCAGGGTCGATGTACCCTCCTTCAGAGGCTCAACCTGTCCTGGACGGGCAACCGCGGGGCTCTCACCCTGAGCAGCTTCAGCAGGTCAGATTCTCCAGCCGGCCAAAACGGGCTTCGCAAAGACACCTTGAAAATCCCTTGAACATTCTGGAGGGAGGCCTTTGAGTTGCTTTTTGATTATCTTAATTTTAGGACTTAAAGGACGATTTAAAATCCTTTTCGAAAGTGAGCTTTTACGTATTTATTCTGGTTGTACTCAGTGATGCTTCGTAGTCCGGAATCTCCCGTAGTAATTCTACGAGGCCACCATGTGAGGAAGTACTCTGTAGTGCTGACCTTGAGTGTCAAGTTGTCTTTAAAAAAATTATTTAAAATACTATTATTTTTATTACTTTATTAGGCTCCGTAGTGTAACTCAACAATGCTTCGTAGTATTACTTCTTTAGGCTTCGTATTGTAGTATTACGCTACGAGGCATCATAGTATTACTCCTCGATATTCCTTAGTATTACATCATAGAATTACTCTGTCAGACTTCGTAGTATTACTCTGTCAAACTTCGTAGTATCATTTTCTTTCAGGCACTGTAGTATTACTTCTTCAGGCATCAAAGTATTACTCCTTCAGGCATCAAAGTATTACTCTTTGGGGGCTTGCGAAGAATATTAGCGTTACTCCTTGAGGCTCCTTAGTATTACCCTTTCCGACTTCGTAGTATTACTATATCCAACTTTGTAGTAGAACTCTTTCCGACTTTGTAGTATTACTCTTTCTGACTTTGTAGTATTACTCTTTCTGACTTTGTAGTATTACTCTTTATGACTTTGTAGTAGAACTCTTTCCGACTTTGTAGTATTACTCTTTCCGACTTCATAGTATTACTCTTTCCGACTTCATAGTATTACTCTTTCTGACTTTGTAGTATTACTCTTTATGACTTTGTAGTATTACTCTTTTCTGACTTTGTAGTATTACTTTTTCTGACTTTGTAGTATTACTCTTTCAGACTTCGTAGTATTACTTTGTGAGGCTTCATAGTATTACGCCGCGACTCGCCATTATTATTTCACAAGGCTCTGTAGTATAACTCTGCAATGCTTTGTAGTTTTACGTCACAAGGCTCCGTAATGTTACTCAGGAGGTACGATAGTATTACGCTGTTAGGTACCGTAGTGTTTCTCTGCAAGACAACGTGGTATTACTCGGCGAAATTCCATAATTGGGATTAATGCTACGAAATGTTTTACTATAACTCAGCAAGGCTTTGCAGTATTCTGTACAAACATTGTATTCATAAGCCTCCCAAAGTAATACTACGAAGTTTCTGTAGTATTAGTGACTATGGAGCCTCTTGGAGAAATACGTAGGTACTGTGCTTCAACATATTATTAACCTTTGTGTATAAGGATTCCTCAACATGTGGTCTCCTTTAAAAAAACAAAAGAAAGAAGTGTCAGTCGACCATCGTTCCTCTTCTGATCCACAGCTTCATGAAGGTGTGTGGCCTCAGCATGGTTTGCCTGGAACTTTCCTGCTGCCACTTCCTGAACGAAGCCTGTCTGGAGGTCATCAGCCAGGCGTGTCCAGGCCTGCAGCAGCTCAACCTGTCCTCCTGCGACCGACTCCACCCGCAGGCCTTCACGCACATCTCCAAACTCACTCGCCTCCGCAGGCTGGTCCTGTACCGCACCAAGATAGAGGTAGGCCCGCTTGGAGTCCTCACAACTGCAGCCAGTCACAAATGAAGGAAATCATAGTGGATTTGTGTCAAACTCAATGGCGAGTTCTGTCTCTTAATCACACATTTGAGTCAGGAATCATAAATTATAACTTGAACATAGATGTTTCGCTGATACAATTTGTTTATTGCGGGTCTTATGTTCTGAACCATAGTGGCGCCAACACTTTTGTGTTTAAATTAACAACATTTATTACACAACATGTATGTAGACTTGCAAACTCAGCAGTGCATATGAGGTCCATAACAACAACCCTCTCGGTACCGGTGATGTGAACGGCTCCCATCATGCTTTGCCGCCCAGCAAGACGACCACGGCTCTCACTTTTGACATGGACGTACAATTTAAATGTACTGTAGTGACCAATCCACCCTCACCTAATAGAGCAATATATATATATATATATATATATATATATATATATATATCTGACATATGTGTATGTATGTATGTATATATATATATATATATATATATATATATATATATATATATATGTACATACATACACATATGTCACAGTACATATTGTAATCCTGTAGGATCTGGAATCCTACTAGTACAGATTGGAATTCCATGATTCAGTCTATTTTCCAAAACATTTAGATGTAATTCAGATTTCTCCTATTAAAAATGGAGATTGTACTGGTAGAATTCCCATTTGTCCTAGGACAGAATATTCAAATCCCAATACAGCAGCAGGATTCCAATCTCTCCTAGTAGAGATTTGAATTCACTAGTAGAATCTTGAATCAGATTGGACAGATTGGAATTCCAATCTCTACTGGTAGGATCTGGAATCCTGAATAGTACAGAATCCTACTAGTTCAGATTGGAATACCATTCTGTACTAGTAGGATTCCAGATCCTACTGGATTCCAATCTGTACTCTGACATATATATGTATGTATGTAAATAATTTATAGAGCGCTTTTCTAGACCAAGGTCACAAAGCGCTTAAACAATCAGAACAATACTCAATAAAATATATACTTAAAAGATCAAGGTAACACTGAGAACAACACAGGAGTTCCAGAAAATCAAGGAAAAGCCTGAACAAATAAAAATGTCTTAAGATGTTTCTTGAAGGAGTCAGTAGATCATCAAATTTCACTATAAAATGTAGTACCGTGTACAGAATAGACAGGCCAGGTGAACCATGATCTATGGATGTGAAAAGAGAGCTAAGCCAAAAGTAAGGCAAAGTTCTCGGTATACCAGCCGTCTCTACTTTCACCTATGGTCACGAACGGTGGGAAGATGAAGACAAAATCTTTTTTTTTTTTTGCGTGATAGCCTGTTTGGATTAAGTTCCAGCGTGTTTTCGTCTGTCCTGCTGATGATCTAATATTTCTATTGTTGCGTTTAACAGGAACCTGTACAAGGCGTTCTCAAGAGAGCAAGCGTTCGGGTCGAGTCTTGTCCGAAAAAAACCGCAGTCTAATGTGTTTGACGCTGCGCCTGCGGTCGCTCGTCATGTTTCAGACCGCTGTTTCTGGTGGTGAGGTGCTCGGGGTAGAGTTACCGCGGTGGTGAAGCGAGGCAGCGCGATGTTGTTCCCACTGATGCAGACGCAGCCAGCCCCGTGTTTGTTTGAGACCCCGACATCTCATGCTGTCATTACCCTGTCACGGCTCTAATTAAACGGCTAGCTGGCAGCGCAGAGGCCTTTATGAAGATGCCAGCAACCCAGCGCGGCACATGCACACAAAAGGCTTCACTTTCATGTCTGACACCTTTCCTCGCCACACGTGTCGCCAGCTGCAGTGTTCAATTCCCTCGTCTCTATCTAATCCAGCTGCAGTGCCTCCGGCGAGGTCTCTTCCCCCTCGGCTGCTCCTATCGCTGTCATGTATTATGAAACTTTTATTAGTGCAGTCTCAGTAGTAGGGGTGAATATCCACGTAATTAAATCTCAAGTTAAAAAAATATATATTACCGTATTTTCCGCACTATTAGGCGCACCAGATTATAAGGCGCACCTTCAATGAATGGCCTATTTTAGAACTGTTTTCATAAATAGCGCGCACAGTCGGATAAAGTCAAACTTTATTAAGCGGTCTGACAACTCCGTGCACTCCCATGGTAACATTGTTCAAATGATATTTAAAAGGCTTCAAGCAGCAGCGCGTGAGACTGGTGTTGTGAGCAGACAAATGTTGAGTAAGCAGCAGTGAAGTTGAGCGCATGTATGACAGCTATAGCGCGCGTGTATGAGTGGTTGAACGCACGTGTATGACTGGTTGAGTGGGCAGCAGTGGAGCAGGAGTGATTTTTAGTGTACAACAACCAAGACACACTCGCTCAAACAGGTGGCAGTAATATCACTCCATAGACACACAGCACAGAGTCATGGAAGTGTTTGTAAATACCCACCAGGTAATGTTCATATTTAAGGCGCTCCGGATAAAAAGGCGCACTGTCGTTTTTTGAGAAAATTAAAGGCTTTTAGGTGCGCCTTATAGTGCGGTCAATACGGTAATGAAAATATTGATGCGGCATCTTAGTCTATAATGTTGCAACATGTGCTGATTTAAAAAAAAAATTAAAATGTCAATATATTGTGTCCATAACAAAATCTGTGATTGTAGACTTCCCTCTTTATCTTGAAGGTTCATCCCTTCCTCCTTCTCTCTCTTCCTTGTTGTCTTTGTGATTTAAATCTGTTTTCATTTAATGAAACGGGTTCTTGTCGTTTGCAGCAAACGGCCATTCTGAGCATCCTGAGCTCCTGCGTGGAGCTCAGACATCTGAACCTGGGGAGCTGTGTGCGGGTGAGAACTTTGAGTTTTACCGTTTTTATTTTATATACGCTCAGAGTGCTCGATAATGTGTATCGTCACAGTACTGTTCAAGAAATATTCCGGAAAACAAATGAAAATATTGTTTAATCATCCTTCACTTTCCGTGGTTGTTGTGTTCAACTGGTGACTCACCCACTGCTTTCTCTCTAATACATGCAAATACTAATGAAGCATCGAAGAAATAGTTTGTTTTTTTTATACTGCAAAAAATATTTGTTGTTTTCCGTGTTTTTCATAAAAAGTGTCATTATCTTATAATGAAGTTCCACAAGACTTGATAATAGACATGCATGACTCCTCACACACAGATGTTTGTCACTCTTTTGTAAAACTTTCATAAGCAGCACTTATTTGTTGATGATAGATCATGTTTTCATAGCATTACTGTTTGTGTTCTAAAATAATAATAAGAGGATGTGGTGATGGACTCCTTGTAATGGGTCCATTAAGCATTATGAAAACGTTGTATCCTATCTACACAAACTGTGGCAGTAAAAAAAAAAAAATGATGTCGACCTAATTGCTAGTTTGTGTTCTTTTGTTCTCTCTGTCTCACTGTTGTGTCGTCGACTGAAGCAACACTTTGCTCTGGATAATTGTGCGACTTAACAGATTTAAGTCTACACTGACTTATTATAATTGGACAAAAGTGTGGACTTCTTGAACACTTGGAAGTGCCATATCCACAGCTTCCTTTTCATCAAGTACTAATACATACTCATTTACAATTAATTCAATTCATGTTAGGCACTATACGGCTTCTACTTGATATTTACATACCACTATATGTTTAGTCCTTTACAACAACTGTATAGTCTCTAACACGATACTTCTACTTCGAGCATCTTAAATGGTTATTATATTATCGTACTATTTCACTGCCGCTTGTTCTTCACGTGTAATTTATAGAAGCTCTCTACAATGTCACCAATTATATATTGGTAATATTTTACCATAACACGTGTACTGTCCTGATACTACTACATCTGGTTCTCTATAAAACCATATATCATTGTTTTGTTAATATGCTAGTGATGCTAGTGCTTCCGCTACTGAAGCTCCCGCTACTGAAGCTCCTGCTACTGAAGCTCCTGCTACTGAAGCTCCTGCTACTGAAGCTCCTGCTACTGAAGCTCCTGCTACTGATGCTACTGCTACTGATGCTACTGTTACTGAAGCTACTGCTACTAATGCATCTTAAACTGATACTAATGCTACTAATGCATCTGCTACTGAAGCTACTGCTACCGATGCTAATGCTACTAATGCATCTGCTACTGAAGCTACTGCTACCAATGCTAATAATGCATCTGCTACTGCTACTGATGCTACTGCTACCGATGCTAATGCGACTGATGCATCTGCTACTGAAGCTACTGCTACCAATGCTAATAATGCATCTGCTACTGCTACTGATGCTACTGCTACCGATGCTAATGCTACTAATGCATCTGCTACTGAAGCTACTGCTACCAATGCTAATAATGCATCTGCTACTGCTACTGATGCTACTGCTACCGATGCTAATGCTACTGATGCATCTGCTACTGAAGCTATGTCCACTGATGCTAATGCTACAGATGTATCTGCTACTGAAGCTACTGCTACTGGTGCTAATGCTACTAGTGCTACTAGTGCTACTGCTACTGGTGCTAATGCTACTGCTACTGGAACTGAACACGTTTTAACATATTGTAAATATTACTGTCATTTTATTTACTTTATGGCGATTAATTTGAGGTCAGTCTAGGTTGTGTTGAAGCCTCAACTTCTATGTGACAGTCTTACGTTTTATTTTTTGTTGTTATTGCGCATATTTCCAATAGTATTTTCATATCTACATCTTAAAGCTACTTTAAAAAAATTAAGTGTAGCCATTACAAGCATCTATAATCTAAGGTTGTGTCAGCTTCAAAATAAAAAGTGTAACCGTGTGTGCAGATCGAGGACTATGACACAGTAGCTACTATGCTGGCTGCTCGCTGTCGGTCACTGGTGTCTCTGGACCTCTGGCGATGCAGGAACCTAACCGACCGGGGCCTCAACGAGCTGGTCTCAGGCTGCAGGTAAACATCTGAACCTTTTTGGTGAGGCGTCAGATCTTTGAACGTTTTTTTTCCTGCTTCTCAGATTGTTGGAAGAGCTGGACCTGGGCTGGGTTCCCACGCTCCAGAGCAACACGGGATGTTTCCAGCATCTCGCTCGCGGTCTTCCTCGCCTGCGGAAATTCTTCCTCACCGCCAACCGCACCGTCTGTGACTCGGACATCGAGGAGCTGGCGACCAACTGCCCGTCGCTGCAGCACCTGGACATCCTGGGTAGGTCTAGCTTAAAGGTTCTGTGTGTCTAAAAAGTGTGTGTCGGATGTTCAATGTTCGACTCCTACACGTGTTTTCGCGCAGGTACGAGGTTAGTTAGCGCCGCCTCGCTGAAGAAGCTCCTGAAGGCGTGTCCCAAACTCCTGCTGCTGGACGTCTCTTTCTGCTCCCAGATTGACATGCGGGTGGTTCTAGAACTCTCTGGCCTTTATCCCAACCTGTCCATCAAGAAGAGTTTCACACACTGACCTCAGCTCCATGTCTAAATCCAGAGGAAGGATGAAGGGTCAAGACTCATAAGTGATGGTAACACCCCCCCACACCCCCACCTCAACACACACACACATAAACACACTGAACTCTGGGTAATGGCTGAAAAGGTGTGACTTTTTTTTAATATTTTAAGATATTTATGAATCAGTGTTGCTGCTGTGACGCAACGAAAAGAAAAGAAAACCCTCGTATTTATTATCAAGTTAACAAAACCTCTAATATATAAAGATTTGACAGCAGAATTGTAACAAGCTGCAAACATCCATTTGTTTTTCTCCATTCTGACATGTTTTTACTTTAATTCACTGGATTTAACGGCTTCATAATTATTTTTATTTGATTCGGTTGAATAACTTTTCTGTCCTGCGTTTCATCAAATTCTTCTTTTTCCTAATCAAATTACATGTTAATGAACAATTAATATTAATCACTTCTTTAATCATTTGAAGACGACTTCAGTTCCACCGTCTGTAAACAAAATATTGATTCATTGTTCCAATAAGTCGTTATTTTTTTCATCTTTGACTATATAATAATCTATTATATTGATCCTACAATATTATTTCTATCAATGTAAAAGCAGCTACTGATCCTCAGTTGTTTTTTTCAATATTAATTGAATCATAAATCACGTAAATTAACAGATTTAAATGAAGTTATTTGATTGTTCATTAACTAAAGGAAGCAAATAATGAATACGAAGGCATTAAAAGCATCAGTTCAAATATGAATCCTAAGTAAAAGTAGTTTATTTGAAATCAAAACGTTCTTGTTCTTGGGCATTAACTAATGTTGTTTTTGGTTTTATATTGTTGCATTCGGAGCGTAAAGAGATTTCTGTTAAAAGGAAACTCGTCAAGGGGCGACTTGTGTTCGTTACGGTAGCTGAGCTGTCGATCACTTTTTTCTGAACGGTCGCCATTCTTCCGAGCACTCAGGACGTCGTGTTCTCCGCTGATGTGATGGACATTATATCCATGCTGACAGTATTCCGTCTTGTTTGACTTTCAAGCGTTTTGTCATGTCCAGGGATGGAAAAAATTACTTGAAATTCTTGGTTATTTGTGCCTTATCGTGTTTCAATGTGGAGCTTTACACAACCAACAAGATCCGAGTATATATAATAATAATAATAATCTCTATTTATATAGCGCCTTTCTAGACCAGTCTTAAAAAATTAAAAGTGACTTGAGGTCAGCGAGGTTGATAATTATGCAAGTATTTTATTTGAATTTATGATTGAATATTTTTCTGTGTGACAAAATAATTGGACTTTTTTCATTACGTTTCTCTGACATGACGAGTACAAAACATAACTTTTTCATCCATTATAACAAATTAATTAGAAAAAGCTAAAAGAAATCTTGATTTTTATCAGTTTTTATAATATCTTAGATTAAATGAAGCACAAATGAGAAGTCGACACCGTCTCTTACTTCCTGAAGTTTTTTTCTTCTAACGTGTAGAATCTAATTTGTGTTTTTTAATGATGTGTGAACTGATTTTTTTGATCTTAAATATTTATCTCTGGTTATATTTTGTTTTGTTTCTGTTGGATTAAGTTTGTTTCGTTCATCAAGACTTTGTAAATACACAAATACATTTCCGTAACAGAAACTGCCACAAACGTTCATTTAAAATAAGCGTTTCCCACTTGTAATGTGCGTTTTTTTTCTGTTCAGCCCTGAGATGATGGGATGTATTTCCTTCTCTTTCTCTCTCTTCACTGGAATGTGTGTCTCACCTTTGTGCACTTTTCTTCTTCACTTCCACCAGATCTGAAATAAACACGAGTTGATATGGCGTCTGCTGCTGAGTTCTTTCCTGTCTTTTCAGTGTTGGTGTCGCTAAACCTCTCCTGTGTGTGTTCATGTCTACACATGCTGTTGTGCGTCTGCTTTCTCTCTCGCTCAGTTTCCAGTTACAGCGTCAGCGTTTTTCTTAACCATTCTCTTCTGTGTGTTTAACTGAGAAACTATGTCTCTGTTTTGTCTTTGTTTTTCCCCTTCATTCTTCTGTTCATTTATTTTTTTTACAACGTGTTCATTGTGTATGTTTTGCTTTGTCTTATATGTCTTTAAGTTTTTCCTGTTTTAATGTTTGTATCTTGGAACAAAACGAAGTGTGAAAGAATGTAACACAATTACAGTTCTACGTCATTTGGTGCTCCGCCCTCTAACTGCTTCGCTACTGGTTTAAAGGGCTTCGCACCAATTTGTTACTCAGAGGTTTTATATTCTATCCTAGTTTCTCTTCTTTGTTTGTTTCTTTAACACGTTTTAACATGTGTGTTTTGACTTTATTATTTATTTACACCTACTATAACTACTCAATGAAAAACAAAAACTTGGGGTGGATGGCCTCGCTTTATTGAAGAAGTCCCAGTTCTCGGACACACAAGGTCGTCAGCTGACCGTCCAAGCATAATCAGAGTTGACAATAGATCAGTACTGATCCAGACACGTGTTGTTGTGGGCTGTCTCTGGACTGGTCTTTCTTCTCCAAGATGCAAGTCTCTCATCAGTACCATGTTTTGAATGTATTACTTCATAAATTTCTCCCCCGCCTGAAATCTGTGCGAACGAAAGCTTACGGGAGCCCATTGCTGTAATCACGCCCCGCTTTGTTTGTACAACGATTCCCTTGGAGGTGGAGACTTCCGGGATTGATGACGGGTGGTGACCAACCATGATGCTAGGCCAATCACAGCAGAGTGGGTGTGGTTATGGTAAACAAGATTTCAAAGTGTTTTTTTTAGTGGGCGGGGCTTAAGCACATTTTCTAATGTAAATATTTCAATGAAAAGAAAAGAAAAGAAGACAAAAAGATCGTCATGACAACTACACTAACTTTCCTGTGTCGGCTCTTGATCATTTCTTTTTTGTCATCACAGATAATCACCTTCTTACATTAAACTTTTCCCCCTAAAAACAGCAAATGTTTTCCCACCATAACAATCAGGTTCCAGAGGCAGACCTTGTCTAAATGTAAACATTCTGTCTCAAACTCTTTTTTTTTTTTTTTCCTGGTCTCTCGCTTCTGCTTCCGCTGCTAAAAAACCAACTCACCTGCTGCCATCACACTCTCCAAGTCTCGCTCCCTCGTAATGAAGACGAGTCCCGTCTCTCCACCGTCTTCTTCGCCTGCAGCTTATTATTATTTTTTTATTCGGAAGGTTTTTGAAGCGGCTGCAAATGTCAGCGCCGGGTTTTTTAAGAAATCCATCTAAGCACTATTATCCCCGGCGTAGTCACGTCAGCGGTGTTTCCGCTCCGTAAGTCCAAATCCAGCAGGATAACGGTTCCTAGTTCCCGCCGCTCGTCCTGATTACTGTAAACAAGTGACACCGGCGGGATCGACTTCCTGTGACGCCGCTTGATACTGTCGTCGCGGGGAAACTCTTTCTTGTGGCAGCGAGACTGGAACTTCTTTAGGGGGAAACGTGGTGTTGTCACATGGTGCCAAAGTCAGACACGAAGAAGATAACAAAAATTAGACGGATGAGGTTCTCCTGTGCTGTATACTTGTTGCAGCAGAGCACCAGACGGTGATGGATGTGACCAACAAATGATGACTTTGTGCTCATTTTAAGGCTTTTTCAAGATACGTTAGATTTGAAATGACTTGAAAAGAGTTGTCACAATGTTACACAGTTCTGGTTACATGTTGGAAATACTAACATGTGAAGGTATGAAGGTTTAAATGTGTTTTGATGTCACTTTTTGTGCGTTTTTGTCAGTACTTAAGTTTGTCTGTTCCACCTCTTTCCTCTCTTTCCTAATTATTGTAGATACAATATTTGTAGTGAAGAATGAAAAAATAAAAGCATTAAATAAAAGCATTTAATAAAAAGGATAATAAAACAAATTTTAAAATGGATTTTAAAAATATAATATATAAAAAATATGTAATAATGAATGAAAATATTATGTTTCAGAAGACATTACATTATTATTATTATTATTGAGTGTGTAAGGTTTTAATGGCAAAACAAATCCAAATAAATAAAAAATAACAACATAATTCAATAGAATGGAAAATCAATCTAATGTTTAAAATGAATACATTAAAAATATATATATATATATATATTATAATTATTGACGTGGTCAGTGTAAGGGTTGGGTCTGAAAAATGTATAAAAAATGTAAATAAATAATTAAAAGTCAAATATATACATTTGAATAAATATGGAATACTAAAAATAATATTTTAAAACATTTTAAAGGTAAAAAATAAAAGTGGTTAGAGATGGTTTGTTTGAGAAAATAGAAATAAAAAATAAAATTTAATTAAAAAAAAAAACTAAATAAAAAGTAGATTGGTTAAGGTTATGTTCAGGTGGGGAACATCAATTCAAAATGTAAAATAAAAATATTAAATGAACAAGTTCAAATAAATAAAACGCATATCAAGAAAGCAAAAACATAAATAGGCATTTAAAAGTTAAATAAGATTGCAAGTTAGGATTTTGGAACAGGCAAACCAATCTTAATGAATTGGTGTGAAATGATGACACGTGAAACAGGAAATAACTACAGAATAATCCATTCACTGTAACAAACAACTGTATTCTAAATACCACCTGTTGAAACAGTAACTGTGAGGGATAAAAATAAAAGTATTCTGAACATGTAACTTCAGTAACTTTGTTACTAACCAACATTAACCTACAAGTTGTAATCCATTCTGAACCTACGACTGTTTAGATAGAAAATCCGTTTGTTCAATGTCATCTGATGGAGCTCGACCACCTTCAACATCCAAATGACGACAGATTAAAACCGTCTTCGTCCTCACGGGCGATGAACTGGTGTCACGAACAGGCCTTATAGCAATTACATCCGCAGTAATGATGCAGCCAAGAGGAGACACGTCTCGGCCCAGCGATCAGCAAAGTTCATCTGAAGTTATAATTAAACAATAACTTGTTTACAAATGAACGCACACACGCCTTTGTGTACTTTGGTGTGCACAGTGTAATTAGCTGCGATGCAACCGAGTGAGATTGAAGAGCAACAATGTCAAATGGAGGAATGATGTTCACTGATCTGTGTTTGCTTGTGTGTGTGTGTGTGTGTGTGTGTCTGTGTGTGTGTGTGTGTGACATAGCAAAAGAAAAATACACAATTAAACCCAAACTAGACTTCAAGAAAAACCTTAATATCCATATATATATATATATGCTTAGTCAGCAACACTTTTTGTGTTTACATTCACAACAGTTATTCAAGTGTTTTTAAGGCTTTTATATTTGATTCATTGTCATTCCAGGGGGACATTTTTATGGGGAATCTACACACGTAATAATACTATACTTGTGAGGTATTTGTTGGCAGAACGATTACATTTAAATGAGATTTAATTTTACTTTTTTTTTCCATTATTTAATTCAGCGTTTTACTACTAGATTTCATTCATTTAAAAACAATATTGCTTCCAAATTCGTGTTGAAGGATCTTGTTGTTTTTTTTTCTTTTACACACGATAACAACCTAATCTTAACTGCAGTATGTCTTGAAACATTTTAATTAAAATAATTATTTTTCTTATAATTGATTGTTAATTTTCTGCCTAATTCCAAAAAACACACATACTTGTTAAAAGGTTGTGTTTCGATGGGAATTTCACTGGGCGTTTGAAAAACGATCTTTTCTTTGAACTAATGCACATGTTTGGAAACACAGCACCAACCGGTTTAACACACATAGACAAGCAAACTGTTGTTGTCCACGATGCCGATAGATGGCGCTCGAGCACCAACCTTCCACGCCTGGAACATCAACAACACTGTTTATCTCGTGAACATTCTTTTGTGGAGTTGCTCATGATATTAACTTCAAATGGTAAACGATCTAATGGACGTCAGATTAAAATCTGTGACAAATAAAAGTGAATAATAAAAATGGAGTTTCGCGGTTGTTACTTGTTTTACCGATGAATTATTTTTAATTTCTATAGTCATTCGAAATCTATTAAACATTGACGTTTATGTAAAAATTGCCAAGAAGATATTATAACAAGAAAATAAAACTAATTTAACTTGATTTGAATATAAATATGTATTTAACATGTCACCATTGCATTGATTTGTTGAACACTTGCCTTTTTTAACGTAGCGTAACACACACTCACACACACACATATATATATATTCTCTTTAAATTCTACCATCGAGATATTCAATGATTATTATTTTTTTTTAAGTGAACGTGGTTAATTATTCAGAAACAAATATATAGTTGCGTTTTATTTATTTTTGCTGCGACAATATAAATAAAAAGAAAACTCTATTTTTTTTCATAAATTAAACCATTTTCGCCTTTTTTCATCTTTTTGGATTTTTTTTCTAATTTAATGTATGTTTTGTTTGACCGAGTTTTACAAACATTTTTGGTTCATTCCAAGCAGTTGTTGACAATAAACGTGTTTCGCATTATCGACAATTTTCTTGTGCAAAACCATGACAAACAAGAAGATGCATGTAGTCTGAACGTTAGAAAAAAGCAGTTTAATATCAATCCCATTGTTTTTAAAAATGTGCAAGTCTGTTCATGAGCGATATTTTACCACATCGGTGTTTTTAAACCAACCAAGTTCAAAGTAACGTCCAAAAAAAACCCCCAAAAAACAAACTGTTATTTCTTTACAGGAACAAAGGATTCCTGTTGCTACAATTTTACATCCAACAACTTGAATTTGCTGAGAACGTTGAGTTGATTCTTTAAAGCTACTCAGAAAAAAAAAAAAAAAAAAGATTTGATTTCTGAAGGCAAAAATAAATCTAGGAGGAGGAGAAGAAAGAAAAAATAATTTAAAAGATAACAATAATAATAATAATAATAATTAAAAACAAGTTTCTAGACGTTATTTCGCCGCCACGGAGGAGAAACGGTGTATTTACATGACAGTGGCGTCCAAAATAAAAATATCTCTTTCTGTGTCCTACGAAAACAAAACAAAAACAAACCAAAAAATCATTTTCGGTGAAGTGTATTCCATATATTTCCCGCTCTGTGTTTTCTATAAAATAAAAGCCGTTGTAGATAAATTACAATCTCAATTACAAAGCTAAGAAATTAAATAAAAAGTCTATGAGCAGCCGACAACACAGACAAAGATGAACAAAATGGCTGAAATGAAGTGAACGACGACGACCTAAAAAAAAAAACACCCTGTCAACGATAATAACAAAAAAAACAAAAACATTTTGATTAAAAGCTGTCATATTTGGACGTCAAATAAACATGAAAAGAAACGATTTATTCTAACGTTTTTTTTACGATTCATTTACTGTAACACGATTATTAATCGATTACTTCGGTTGTAAAAAATGTATCGTTCATTTGCATTAAATTATTTAAAAAAAAAAAGGAAAATGGATGACGAATTAAAAAAACAAAAGAAACGTGTGTATGAACGAACTGTTCGTCTAAAAAGAAAAGTGCCCAAGTGAAATCATAAAAAAAAAGACTTAAAAAGTTATACAATATTTACAAAAGTAGCTTCAAATGTTCCGAGTGTTTCTATAAATCCCATTGCAGCGTGGAAAAAGTGATTTATGGTGGAGGTCACCCCACAGGGTTCACGTCACTCAGTTTTCAAAAAAGGAAAAAGAAAAATAATTTTAAAAGAAGATTATTTGATCTGCAGCAGCAGCTCTCGCTGGATCCCAGTTTTACTCCATTATTGTGGTCCTGACTCTCCTCCAGTGATGCTTCTCCACTGAACGGCCATTTAGCTCGGAGGAGGGGGGGGGGGATTTGACGGAGACCCCCCCCCCCCAAAACCACCACCACCACCACCCTCACAGTGCTGGGGCTCGTATCCACGGATCTGATCCTGAGTCGGTGGACGGTCCTGGTCCTGGTCCTGGTCCAGCCACCTTCTCCCTCCACATAAAAAAAAACACTCACAACTGGTCCAAGTGTTTTTTTTTTTTTGTGTGGGGAAAAAAATGATATATATATATTAAAAAAAAAAAGATCTCATGGGGTGTCACTGGACCGGGGTTTGGACCCCGTGGTGCGGCGGCGTGTCCCCGTACACGTCCTCGCCCCCGGGCAGGACTCCTCCAGGAGGGGTCATGCGCTTCTCCTTCTGTCTCCTGTTACAAAACCAGACCCGGACCACCTCCTTCTCCAGGTGCAGACTGTCCGCCAAGGCGATTATTTCCGACGCCGCGGGTTTAGGGCACTTCAAAAAATGGCTCTCCAGAGCCCCCTTCACGCTCACCTCGATGGACGTCCGTTTTTTCCGCTTCCTGCCCTGCGCCGCGATCTTGTCCAGGCTGGTGGGACTCCCCGAGGTGGAGTCCGCCTCCTCCAGCCACTTGTTCAGCAGGGGCTTCAGCTTGCACATGTTCTTGAAGCTGAGCTGCAGGGCCTCGAACCTGCAGATGGTGGTCTGGGAGAAGACGTTCCCGTACAGGGTGCCCAGGGCCAGACCCACGTCCGCCTGCGTGAAGCCCAGCTTGATCCGGCGCTGCTTGAACTGCTTGGCGAACTGCTCCAGGTCGTCCGAGGTCGGCGTGTCCTCGTCCGAGTGGTCGTGGTGGTGGTGGCTCCGGTGCTGCTGGCCGTGCTCGCTGAGGTGCGGGCTGTGGTGCTCGTCGTGGGGGTCGCGGAGGCTGTGGTGGTGCAGACCCTGGTTCTGGTTCTGCTGCTGGAGCCCGTTGACGCCGAACCCCGGCTGCGAGTAGAGGAGGGTCTGCCCGTTGCTGCTGGCCATGGCGGCGGCGGCGGCGGCGGCTGCGGCGGCGGCGGTGCTGGTCCTCCACGCCCGCGCGTCGTGGTGGCCCCCCTGGTGCACCAGGTGCGGCGGCGGCGGCGGCGGGGGTCTCTGCTGCTGCTGCTGCTGCTGCATCTCCTCGCGCACGGGCTTGATGTCCTGGTCCTGGAGCGCGCCGCCGGTGGACCACGGGGTCGCGTCTCCGTGGGACAGCGCCGTGATCCACTGGTGCGCGTGGCTGCTGAGCGTGTGTCCGTTGCCCTGCAGCGTGTAGTCGCCCTGCAACAGGCTCTGCGCGTCCCGGTACGCCGAGACTTGCTGCATGCCGCCGGGCTCCGAGTGCACGATGGAGGCGCTGGAGGTGAGGATGCTGTAGTGGTTGTTTGACGCTGCGGTCGCCATGATGCTCGGAGCCGGACTGGTCTCTCTCATGAGAAGGACGCTCGCCTTTGACGGACTCGCTGCCTTGCAGGGCGGCTTCTTTTTTTCTTTTTTTTCCCGGGCGCCTCTGCTTGCCGAGAGGACGCCGAGGTGCACCTGCAGCCGGGGCCCCGCCCCCCCGTACCCCGCGCGCCCATTGGTCGCGGAGGGGATGATGGACGTGGTCTCCCGGGGCAACGGCGCGCTGATTGGCTGAGGGAGAGTCTCTGGTAAAAAACACGCTCGCTCGTGTCGAGCTCTGGAGCATCTTCTTCTTGGACGCGGAGAGTCGGAGGAGAGAAGCGTGGAGGGACGGAAGCACCGGAGCAACTGTAAGAAGCAGTTGATTTTACTTTTACTAACCGAGGCAGACTGTTAGAGTAGAACCAGCAACTCTTGTGTCATTTTTTTTTATAGGCCGCTTTGAAAGTGTTTATCAAGAGACTTATTCATACATATTTAATATTAAAACTGTTTGTTTGGTCGTGTCTAGAGCTCATGCATCAACAAACAAATGTTCATTTAACCATGTTTAGTCACAATTATTGATTCAATTCAATTCAATTCAATTTTATTTAAAGTGTGTTATCATAACAACGTTATCTCAAGACACTATACACTTTGAAGTAAGACTATAGTTGATTAAGGAAAAACAGATCCCAGCAATTCAACAAATTGATATTAACAATATATATATATATATATATACAGTTTACCAATATATATTTTGTAAATTATTCGACTACATTTATTCGTCCAGCATTTAAGTAACATTTAGGAAGTTCAACCAACTTAATTATAAATAATAAAACAAATTTATGTGTCACAATAAATCCATTTAAGCACAGATTTACTTAAAAGTAACATTTGGCAATATTTAAGGTAAGGTAAAACTTTATTGATTGGAAATTGGAAATTGTTTTTTTTCCAATAGCCACAGAAAATACAGCAATTTTTCATTAAAAAATTAATCATACAAACAAGATAAGTTCATATTATTGAAATGTTAAGAAAATTAAATACATGAATTTAACTATAATTAAAAGGTGTTAATACATGAAATAAAAGGGTGATACAGTGTCTTCTATTCGATTTGGTTAATAGTGAAATATGTACAGTTATATAGATTAGATAACGGTATGTACAGTAATGTTAACTATATATACTTTTACAAATAGTACAGAAACATTTCAAAATATAATATGTATTATTTTAAATCAATTTTTATTTTTTATTTTTTTTACAAAATGCTAATAAGATGAAAAAGTTGTGGCTCCTTTTTTTGTTTACATGACAAAAACCATAGAGAAACCAACATTCAAGGCCTTGAACATGTGATAAAGGTGCAGTGATAGAAGAAGGATCTCAGGCCAGAACTAGCCGGGACCGTTTGTCTTGCAGGACTAAACGGTTCCTGGCTTCAGGGGCCAGGACTGTGTCCAGAGTGGGGGGACATTCCTGCTGCGGCTCCGTTGGTTGCCATAGCGAGATGTAAATGAAACAACAGCATCAGTGCTGCTCCCTCCCCCCTCCTGGATCCTGGACTATCTAAAGGCCTCTATTTAGAGAGTCTCTCTGCTCCGAGGGGGACAAAGCCTTCACAGGGATAAAGGAGGGAGGAGTAAAGAGCATCAGGCCCTGAGAGAGGGAGAGAGAGAGAGAGAGAAGAGCTGAGAAAAAAAAAGAGTGGAAAAAGATGAGAGAGATTATGTCTGGCCTTCTCTTGGTCCTCTGAGAAAAATGACAAATAAAGATTTTATTCCGAGTCAACATTTTTCAACTAATGAGTCGTCCTTCAACGTCTATATTCGAGCACAGATCTGCTCCAGGAGCGTTTGATTCCAACTTCACCACAGTTTCTAAACAATCAATCAAAGCAAAACCAGTAAATAAAGATTTTAATTCATAATTCAGCACAAAACATCAAAAGAGAAACACTTAAAAAATACTTTTTATTAAGAGGATTGATTATGTTACGTTGAACTCATTTGTCCAAAACATCAGATTTATTTGCTCACATTTGTTTCAATGATAAATCAGTGAAGTAATTCAAAATAAAAAATAGACACATTTTTCTATTTATTTGATAATAATAATGAATAATAATAATCATCGAGATAAATCTATTCAACAAAACAATCTATCCATATCAAACTTAAGGCCTGGGGGCTCAAATCCGGCCCTCCAGCTACATCTTTGTGGCCCTCAATAGCTGAAAAATAATAAAAAAGTTTGTTAAAAATGATAACTTTACTGTCTGCTCGTATCGTGACAGAAAAAGAGTGACTTTTTGTATTTATGGCCATCAAAAGATAAAAAATCTAATGATCTAGTTCATGGGTTTCAAAGTTGCAGTTTATGGGCCATTTGTGGCCCATTACATGATATTCTGTGACTCTTTTTTTTAAATGAGATTAAGTAGAATTTTCAGTTCAATGTCAGATGGTTAAAGAATAAGAATCCTCGCATCAAATGTTATTATAAAGCTTTGATTATTTATTAACGATTGAACATTATAAAATAAAACAATACGTAAAGTTAGACAAAACTAATACAAATTATAACACTGAAACCGCACAAAAGATTCATACACAAACAAAATAACTATCAAATTTAGCAAGTTGAGTTTGATATATATATATATATATAATATAAAGGGAGTAAACATTTTCCCTCTGACACGCTAAGCTATAAGCTAATGTTGCTACAAGGTTTTTTATTTCAGTGTATTTTTAAATTGTCATTTATATTTGTGTGTATTTTCTTGTTTGTTTTATAGTTTACACTTGCATATACATTTACCCTCACACTTTATCGATACACGGTTGATAACAAAACTGTAATTTTAGAGAATCTAGACGAGTAAAACTAGCAAAACAACGAGCTAGCTGAGCTGACATTTGTTTCATTGATATATCAGTTAAGTCATTTGAAATAAAAAATACATTAATTTAACTATAATTAGAAGGTGTTAATACATTTAAAAAAAGAGGGTGATACAGTGTCTATTACATTTGGTAAATGGTAAATATGTACAGTTATATAGACTATATAAGGGTATGAACAGTAATGTTAACTACATAAAGTTGTACTTAACTAGCACAAATTAACAGTAAAACCGCACAAAAGATTCATACACAAAAAGAGACACATTTTTTATTTATTTGATTATATTAATGATTAATAACAATCATAAAGATAAAACCATTCAAAAAACAATCTATCCATATTACATGTGTCAAACTCACGTTATATATATATATATATATATGTATATATAAATTAGTAACTTCAAGAATAAGAATGATTATTTTGAAAAAAACTTTATTAAAAATCTCCTTTTAATCAAAGTATTTTTCCTCTGACGAGCTAAGCTAAAAGCTAACGTTGCTACAAGGTTTTTTATTTCAATGGGTCGTGTATTTATTTGTTTATTTTATGATTTACACTCGCATATCTACCCTCACACTTAATCGATCCACGTTGATAACAAATGTGTTATTTTAGTGAATCTAGACGAGTAAAAAACTAGCACGACAACAAGCTAGCGGAGCCGTCCGTCGACACACTTTCCTTCTAAACGAGTGCATCAACCACTCACATCTGGAACTCTTCCTAATTACACCTTTAATGGATCCCAGTTCAAACGCTAATAATCCGGCGTGGATGTGAGCGCCAGGCTCGACGATCCGGTCGTGGAAAAGTTTCCGCTCCACTAATTCCCTCTAGTGGTGCCGAACATGATTGTGGCGCAACATTGAAATGGGCCAAATCAAAAGAACATTGTGGTAATTAGGCTGTAATTCAAGAAATTACCACACGGCCACAACCGGCTTAAATAGTCGTGTTGGGAGGAACGCAAAGCACATTATTTTAATGGTGTAATATGCAAACTATGGCTCGTTTCAATTACATGGTTTAACAACGCATAAACAATGGGAGCCTCGTTATTTGGACGGCGGGGTCCCTTCCAGTCGCAGCGGCCCGTCCGGGGCCCGTGTTGGAACCCTTTCAAAAAAAAAAGAGGGGGAAAGAAAGTCCAAGCGACATTTAAAAGGGGGTAGAAATGAAGGGAATGTAAGCGTTAAATGAACAGATGATTATATGACCCGTGTGCTGTAAAGATTCAATTTCTAACGCTCTAATTAGGCGACTGTCTCCCCATACGTCAGCTCACATCCCACTGCCAATTTCTCACTAGAAAGCGTCCTGTGAGCGGAAATAATTAGGTTTTATTAAGACACGGCTGGTGTAATAAAGAAAATCAAAGGCGGGGGTTGGTTAAATATGATTTTTTTTTAGAATCACCGGTTTGTCACCCGCACAGTCCGCCAAGACTCGTTCGGGAGAGTCCAGAAACCGGAGCTGAGGGGCTCACATTCACACGTCTGATGGGATTAATTCACATTTATGGGCGACTACTGTACTCTGGCAGGAGGCCAGCGGACACGAGGCAGGCGTTTTTTTTTTGGGGGGGAGAATCTGTGACTCAGACAAGTAGATCGAACACTCTCATCGTTGGAACCACCATTTTTCTTTTTTTGGTATCACCTTATCGTGACACAACAGCTTACTTTTGGAGCTTAAATGAAGATTTTATTCAGCATTTGGAACAGATTGTCTCCATTTATTATCATGGATTAAAATAGTGTCGATGAAGCCTCGTGATACAAGTGTTTGATGCTGTATCACGATGCATCTTTATTCTAAATGTCCACAAGATGTCACTCTCTGTTTTTAAATAATGTTAAGGTTTCGTTGAGTTTGAAATATTATAATTCTGAGATTGACATCTAATTAATACTTTTATTTTAGTGAATCATTTTCTACGTCCCTTTATTAACAAAAACAAAACAAACATCATCTTTTTACTCTGTATTTGACACATTTTTATCTGGTCCAATTAAACTCCAGTGGCTTATGAAAAACTTCAGATCATTTACTTCATTAAACTTCTACAGTTTTGGTCACAAATGGTACCTATGATGGCAAAAAAAACATAGAGGAAAACAGTTATGGTACAAAAAATATAGGGCTTCTGTTGCATAAATTACCTGATAGTTGAAGATAATCGTTGTGTGTAGCCATTAGCGTAGCAAACTCTATTAATGCTAAACTAGCCAACATGACAAAAATGAAATAGTTTACATCGAATAATACGTTTTAATGAAAATCCTGCTTAACCAAATTTAGTGGTCATGATGTTCAAAAAAAGGAATAAAGGGTTGAGTTAAAAATTCAAATATGACCTTTTTGCACTGGAAAAAGCTGCTATTTTTAAATGTTTTTTTTATACATATAATGATATCATTAAGGGGCATGGGGGCCACATGCGGCCCTTTGACTGTTTTAATGAGGCCCTCATGAGTTGAAAGTAAAACTGTAATAATGTATCATGTCTTGCAGTTTGATAATTTATATGTTGATTTTCACAAGTTAAATTCTAAATACATACATCTTATTTATTCTCATTATTATTAAATATATAGTATATTTTATAGAAGACATCATATAATAAAAAAAAGAAAAGTTTTTACGAACTTCTATTTAAAACGGCTGTGTTTTGTTTTGGCTTTTTATTTGTATTTCTTCCTTTTATATGTAGAAATAATTACATATTTAATGTTTGACATTGAATTACTTTCTCACTTTTAGGTTATGTTTCTTTGATTTTTTATAATTTAGATCGAGATCGTATGGTTACAAAAAAACAACAAAGAATAAACATTAGATAAAAAAGAAAAATAGAATTGCCATTGTTATAGCCAAAAATGTTTCCTATTATTAAGGCTGTTGTTCATGGAACCTTCTTTCTTTTGTCTCACACCTTCATATCCAATCCTCATCTGGATTAAAAAAATGTTTTATTTTTCAAAATAAAATTATTTCTGACTTTCATGTTATGCCAATAATTTATCCAAACATAAATAATACGAAAGAAAGTACATATAACAACAAGACATTATATTTAAAAAATTATTATTTCCTAGAATTTTCAATTTATATATATAAAAAAATCATGTTGTTCTTCGTTCCTTTTTTTTGTTCACTCAATCATCGTTACTAATTCTCCTATGAAAGAAAGAAAAATAAAAAAATCTTTAAAAAAAATATATAATAAAATAAAGAAAATTCTTTCTTACTTTGAGGTCATGCTCTTGAAATGTGTTATGATTTAGATATAAATAGAATGCCAATAAACTTAAATAATACAAAATAAAATAATTATTAAAATATTAGATAAATAAAATGTTTTTATTTCCAAATAATGTATTAGTCTTTACTTTGGCTCACGCAATCGTGCTCCTCATACTCTTTCGCATAAATAAATATAAAAAACAAAAACATTTTTGACTTCTATGTTCTATTATTTACTAGTGACGGTCTGATGAAGCTTCATGACGCAGTGTCACTATCGTCAGAGTCCACTAGATGGCGTTCTCTGCACTCTTTCCCTTTCGTTTTGAACGACTCTTCTAATGAAACCACATCATTTTCAAACTGATGGCGCCACCTACTGACCTCTTACCAACATGACACTGCTTCATGAAGCTTCATCAGTTCAAGCAAAATAGTTAAACTCAGGTTTTAAACATCGAGCCCCCCCTCAGTGAGTAGTGGGGAGAGACGGTCCGGACGTATGGGCGGACCCTCGTCCTAGCTGACGACATCCTGAGAGAGAGAGAGAGAGAGAAAGAAAGAGAGAAAGAAAGAGAGAGAGAGAGAGAGAGAGGAAGAGGTGCCGGGGCTGTGAGAGAAAAAGCAAGAAGAGGACAAAAAGTGGGGAGCGAGTTAACAAGCGGGAGAGCATTAATTGTGCTCATTGTGAGGGGCTCTTTTGCTGAGTGTCGGTGCCGAGGTGCGGGGTCTCACCCCTCCAGGAGCCCGCCGTGATCTGAGCCGGCTCTCAGGCTGCTGTATTGCAACGCAATTAGGCCACTCAAAGGCCTGCTTAAAGCTGGCTCCTCCGACACACACACACACACACACACACACACACACACACACACACACACACACACACACACACACACACACACACACACACACACACACATACACACACACACACACACACACACACACACACACACACTCGGAGAGCAACAACCCCTGTGGGTCCCCTCCATTACAGGAGGAGGTATATTCTGTCTCTCTTTGAGGCCCCTGCATGAAGAGACCACCCCGGGGAGGAGGAAAAAGAGACGGATTACGTCCCTCTGTCCCTCTCACACTCACGTTTCACTCTCCTCGGGCCCCGGACCCTTCCTGGCCCGAGCAGATTCACATGTAGCTTTCACATGCTCGGGACTCACTTTAAACTCAGATGTAATCCCAATCTGAGCAGATTATCTTTTTTTTAATCTGTTGGAAAATACAATTTGTAAAGTAAGAAATTAATTAAATGACAAGAAACACAAAGTGAATACAACTTTTACTGATAATAATCAATTCTATCTTTTTTATTTTTTTTATAATTCCATCATTTATTTACTGTTTGAAAAATGCATTTGATTCGATATAACAGGAGAATAAATCTAGTAAAACATCTACTTAATAAGAACATTTATCTTATTTCCCCTCAAATACATCCCAGATCGTAGCGAAGACTGTTTAAAGTATTGATTAATAGTTCATATTTGATTCATCTTTAATTACTGTTTTTGTTTATACCTTCTTAAATCACCTCTGACTGGTTTTCGGGCCAAAATAAATGATTTGTTTTAAAGAAAATCAAGAAAAACTATGATTTCAGGAAAGAAAAGTAGAAAACACATATTTTGGGAAGAAAGTAAAAGTACGTTTTGATTATGTTTGAGGCAGAAAGTCACACTTGGTTGGATCAACTAGCAACATAAAGGCTTAACTTGGTTAATGTGAAACAGAACAAATAGGGGTTAGGCCTTTTTACGTCTCTTAGCAAGAACTTCAAGTAGTTAGCAAGTATTTTAATCAAACAAGGAGTGTAAACTATAAAAAGATAGTTCTGAGGGTCGTTTTAAATTTTTTTTCCGAATTTAAGAGATATTTAGTTGGAAACTAAATTGAAGTAAAAGGTTTGAAATCTTGTTAACATGCTAATAAACTTACATCCTTCTAAGCAACAACTACGTTTTTAATTACTTTTACTTTAATTACATTATTATATGTATAACCAAACATTAAAAATAGCAGTTTTTAATTTTTTTTTAAAAAGGGGGTTAACCCTGAAATGTAGGTGATTAACCAATATTTAAATAGATTTGTGAAGCAGCATCTCAACTCTTATATTTTTAAAGCTTCTATCATGGAGAGAATTAAGGGACTTAAATGCAAATGTCAACTTGATGGCACAAGCGCTTTGTGACCCTGGTCTTGAAAGCGCTCTATAAATACTAATTACTTACTTACTTACTTAAATACAACACACGCACGGTCATTACTAGAACAGGAATATTTCTAGACTAAAAAATATATAGTCCAATGAAAGAATTGAGGTTTTGTTGCATAAATCACTTTGTTTTACTAAAAAAGTAGTTTTTTTTGGCAATTTTCTTTTTCCTCTCATCTCTGCCTTTTTCCTCCTTTCATTATTGTTTAAATGAACTTTGTAGTTATATTAGGAAATACTATCTGCCGTTCATACAACTACATAATCACCAATATTTGTCGACCATAATTCTATGGTCTTTTGAAAAACGAAATTTTATTAAAAAAAACTTACTTTGGATTAATTTAAAGTATATTATTTCAGTTTATATACACTTTATTTTAATCTAAACCATAATATGTATAAAGAACAAAACCTTAAAGTGGAAGAAAAAACTTTTTTTTAATCAAGAAGAGGAAAAGGGACCAAAAATAGTTTGAGCCAAATAAAAAAGAAAGTTCGAAGACCACCAGCTTTAATATGACGGGGGTAAAGAAAAACAACTTGTTTTTATATTTAATCTCTTTTTGTATCTATTCTATCTATTTTTTATTTAATATTATTTCAGTTAGTATTAATTCTAGTTAAATGCTAATAATAAAAGGTAAAGTCCAGAAAAACGTCCTTCATTTGATCGGGAAAACTTCTTTAACATTTATTTTAGAAGAGGAATTGAAATCTCACTTTGAATTGGCCATGAACCAGAAGAAGCTTTTTTTCCTGTACTTTCATCAAGATGGGAAAAGATGAATATTTGGGAAGTCACGATGCCACCTGGTTATCTGGATCATCTCCCGAGGAAAAAAGGAAGTTCCTTCGACTCCGCCGTCCAATCAAAAAAAAAAAAAAAAGCTCTAAGACGAACATTTCTGCTACATAAGCACAGACGTCTTTTGAGCTAAAAAAGCGCAGATGACGGTTCGAGCTGGTATCCCGGTGATAGATGTTCCTTCGGCAGCATCCCTCCCTTCCTCCTTCATTATTCATACGTTTTCAACAAGTGGCGTGCGAGCTCTTCCCCGCTCATCCCAGTTGGCAGCGCCGCGAAAAAAAAACGCTCTCCTCACCATGACAGACTTCTCTTGGCTGCACGTCAGCTCGTCTCGTTCCCCCGGAAAGCATTTAAAGCAGATTACCGAGCTAACGCTACACCTCCCCTCTGAAGGGAAAAAAGAAATGAATAAAAAAAAGGAAATTCTGGCACATTTACACCTGCGATTTTACTCAATGGCATCAGCAGATTAACGAGATAATCCACACAATGAGGTCTTTGATTCGTCTTGCTTTGGCAGACAATGATGCCAAGCGTAATGCAAGGGAAGGTCCCAGCATGGGGAAACCTGGCAGAGGCACTTCCTGTTCTTTTTTTTTGTTTTTTTTTGAAGACTCACGATTTGAAAGGAGAGTAAACAGCAGCTCCAGGTTCTCCGCAGAAGGACGTTGCACGGGAGCCCGTGAGCGTCGTAATTCCTGAGTTCCCATCGCTCATCCTCGCCTCGATTAGCCCCACGTGTCTCGTTCGTCAGGCGGTGAAGGCGGAGCAGATGGCGGGAGAACGAAACGGTGTTAGCATGCTGCGGCGCTATGTACCGCCGGCCTTAATTGAAACATCAATACCAACGTGTCAATAACGCCGCCACCTTAGACTCAAGGCTTTTTTATTTTGCATTTTCGGAAGTTAGCGTTAAGTTCATATCGTGGGGCGGGGGGGTGTTTTCGGTCCCGTCGTAGCATCGTCATCTTTTTCGTCATATGTTTTTTTTAATGCTTGGGTAAAGAGTTCAGTATCAAGGCTGGTTTGATCGCAAAAGTTGCCGGAGAAACGGCGAGAAATGAGGCGGGAGCCTCGACCTGAGAGTCTATATTTTTAGCTTAAGTACTTCTGGTAAATATCGCCCAAGACGCCGAGTAGTGTTTCGTGTCTGTGTAGCATGTTAGCATTTTAGCTTCCGCCACAAATAAGCTTTAGATGTAGATTTATTTAATGTTTTTCTTATACATTTTTCTTGTTGATTATCATGCTTTAATGCAAGATGGACGTTAGAGACGAGAAGTTTGGAGGTATTTGGATGTTTTTAAGTGTCTTTTTTAGACGAATAAATGAGTAAGTGACCTTCATACGAACATACATTTCTGTCTGCGACCCAGATTACGCCGCCACCTTAGACTCAAGGCTTTTTTATTTTGCATTTTCGGAAGTTAGCGTTAAGTTCATATCGTGGGGCGGGGGGGTGTTTTCGGTCCCGTCGTAGCATCGTCGTCTTTTTCGTCATATGTTTTTTTTAATGCTTGGGTAAAGAGTTCAGTATCACGGCTGGTTTGATCGCAAAAGTTGCCGGAGAAACGGCGAGAAATGAGGCGGTTAAAAAGGGAGCCTCGACCTGAGAGTCTATATTTTTAGCTTAAGTACTTCTGGTAAATATCGCCCAAGACTCCGAGTAGTGTTTCGTGTCTGTGTAGCATGTTAGCATTTTAGCTTCCGCCACAAATAAGCTTTAGATGTAGATTTATTTAATGTTTTTCTTATACATTTTTCTTGTTGATTATCATGCTTTAATGCAAGATGGACGTTAGAGACGAGAAGTTTGGAGGTATTTGGATGTTTTTAAGTGTCTTTTTTAGACGAATAAATGAGTAAGTGACCTTCATACGAACATACATTTCTGTCTGCGACCCAGATTACGCCGCCACCTTAGACTCAAGGCTTTTTTATTTTGCATTTTCGGAAGTTAGCGTTAAGTTCATATCGTGGGGGAGGGTGTTTTCGTCCCGTCGTAGCATCGTCGTCTTTTTCGTCATATGTTTTTTTAATGCTTGGGTAAAGAGTTCAGTATCACGGCTGGTTTGATCGCAAAAGTCGCCGGAGAAACGGCGAGAAATGAGGCGGTTAAAAAGGGAGCCTCGACCTGAGAATCTATATTTTTAGCTTAAGTACTTCTGGTAAATATCGCCCAAGACGCCGAGTAGTGTTTCGTGTCTGTGTAGCATGTTAGCATTTTAGCTTCCGCCACAAACAAGCTTTAGATGTAGATTTATTTAATGTTTTTCTTATACATTTTTCTTGTTGATTATCATGCTTCAATGCAAGATGGACGTTAGAGACGAGAAGTTTGGAGGTATTTGGACGTTTTTAAGTGACGAATAAATGAGTTAGTGACCTTCATTCGAACATACATTTCTGTCTGCGACCCAGATTACTCTGAAAATAATCTCAACCCCAAATGTGTACAATGTTGTTTTTTGAAGGCTCAAAAAACAGTAGAAATCTAAATATTTTTACCAAGAAAACATGGAAAAAATGCCACCTTAATTGAAACCTCAATACTTTGTGTCAATAACGCCGCCTCCTTAGACTCAAGGCTTTTTTATTTCCGTTTTCGGAAGTTAACGTTAAATTCATATCGTGGGGGGGGGGGGGTGTTTTCGGTCCCGTCGTAGCATCGTCGTCTTTTCGTCATATGTCTTTTTTTAATGCTTGGGTAAAGAGTTCAGTATCACGGCTGGTTTGATCGCAAAAGTCACCCGGAGAAACGACGAAAAATGAGGCGGTTAAAAAGGGAGAGTCCGAAAATTCGACTTCACTCATTTTCTACTCGCCCTTGTGTCGACTGAGAGTTGGGATTATTTTCAGAGTAATATGTTCCTTTTTTGGAGTTACAGGCAAAATTGTGTGTTCATGCTAATGTAGTGACCAGAGCACAGTTCGTCTTCGTCCAAAAAGACACACCTAAAAACATCATGTAACGTCCATCTTGTATTGAAGCCTCGACATGAGAAGTTGTTCCGAAAAAATTAAACGAGTCTATATTTTTAGCTTAGTGACCATCATTTGGACATACATTTCGGTCCACGACTCAAAAAACTACTCAAAAAACTCTGAAAATAATCTCAACCCCAAATGTGTAAAATGTCTTTTTATGAAGGTTCAAATCAAGGGAGAAATCTACATATTTTTAACATGAAAACTTTTAAAAAAGGCCAAAAATCATCATCTCTGAAAATGGCAAATAATGTCGCAAAATTCAAGAGCGCAAATAAATGTTGCCCAAATGTGTAAAATGTTGTTTTTGAAGTAAAAAAAGAGAGGATAAATCAACATATTTTTAACACGAAAACTAGTAAAAAATTCCAAAAATCAACATGTCTGAAAATGGCAAATAATGTCGGAAAACTAAAGTATGATGAGGGTGAGTAGAAATTAGGTTGATCTTATATTTTAAAGAAATTCAAGAGACGTCAACTTGATGGCACAACACATGCAGGTTAATAGAACAGGATTATGTCTAGACTATTCTAAAATGACATCAATACTTAGAAGATGTTTTCTATCATGATCAACTGTAGAATAAATTAATATTTTCTGATGTAATTAAGGTTTTATTCAATATGAAAGTTTGTGAAGTTCATATCAGAAGTGTGTCTGTATGGAGTTCCCACCGCAGCACCTCCTCTCTCTCCGTCACCTGTTTTCTTTAATGGATAAAAACTTCGGGGAGTTCAACGCGACGGATGGTTTGATCGCAAAAAATTCACCCGAGAAACGGGCGAGAAATTAGGGGAGCCGGGAATTAATTTGTTATTTGTCCGACTCAATGAGGAGTGACACGGGCGGCGTTAATGAACGGGTAATCCATTTCTTGCTGCGCCGAGCCGAGTTCACCCTTCAATGAAGAGGAAAGAGACAAACATTGCTTTCGCTAACCTCGGGAACTTGTCGAGGTAAACAGAGGGAATGTGCTCACACCTTTTTTTGGGGAATATTTTTTTTTTTCGTGGCTGGAAGACTGATTGAGTTTGAAAGAAAGTTAGAGTTGTATCATAAATAAACTATTGTGACACGTGAACTCACGATTTTCTTTTGCTTTGTTCCCAGTTCTTCCTGATATCCGTGTGGAGGTTTGGACTTCCTCGAGTGTTCCTGGACTCTCCCTTGTTTCTCGAAAGTCTTGGAAATCGTCACCTGATCAACCTGATAAAAGCCTTTATTGATTACTAATCAAGAGAAATACCTGATCAGACGTAATATTGGGGATATTATTCTCTGTTTGTGTGGCGTTTTTTTTGCATAGTTTTAGATTTAATCCAGATTGTGTGGTAATTTTAATTAATTTTCTTCGGAAACATTGAGATACACTACGGTATAATATATTGTTTGTACAAAATTAATCTCTTGAGATTAAACTATTTTGAAAATCTATCCTTCTTTGGTTTTTTTTTTATGTGGTTCTTTTCTGGTTTCTCCTCTAGGATGTATTTTCTTTTCATCATAAGCAGCACCTTTCAGTTTGTCATCCTATTTTATTATTTGTACACGGATTCATTCATTCAATTGACTAGGAATGAAAAACAGGAACATATAAACTGGATAACAGCATAGGTGAACATGGTTGTGACAATACACTGATCGAAATCGAAAGGTTCTTTATCTGATTAAAAACAATTAGTTCACATATATATGTATATCTTTATTTTTTGGCTTTAAAATACATAATTATTACAATAAATATCATGGTTTGTATTTCTATTAAATTTGTGTAAAACAAAGTTATTCTTTTTTTCAATTAAAATGCTAATATTTACTGTGTGGCATTGAAATTTCCAGCCAATAGATGGCAGCAGTCATTACATCAACGCAGCACAATGAAAAAATCCTGCAACATCCTGGCAGTGACTGAGGATGAGAGGATACAGCTCGATTCCACCAGCTGATGTTTGGACATACTTTGGTTTCAAAACAGATGAATGCAGTTATGACTATGTCAAGAGTCATGTGGTCTGTAAATTCTGCAACACCAGAGTACTACAAAGTACTCAACAATACTACAAGATCTACAATCATGTTTTTCTTTCCCCAAAGAATCCAGATGTTATTTTCTATTCACCAACACTATATGAAACAATTCCTTTCTGTATTAAGACTCATTGTTTTATTTTCCCAACATTTTTAGGTCGGTGGCAAACAAAAAAGCACCTTAAAGTCTTGGAGAAGATGACTTATATGGGTAAACAGGAGGGGTCTCAGCACCCAGCCTCGACAGAGTTAAGTGTGTTGGAGGAGATGTTGTGGTCCGGCAGTAAGAAAGACACCTAGTTATAGACGGAGGTGTTCAGGTCAGGTGTGGAAAGTTTCTCCATTTTTTTGCGAACATTTCTTCAAACTACTAACCCTCTATGAAATAAACAAAAATTGTCTACGGTCTGATCTTTTGCATTTATTTTTTGTTCGTTTTGTGAGTTTTCTGGAGGTTTGCGATACGTTATCGTTCAAATTTACATGTGGAATTATTGCTTTAATAATCTCTACACCATATTTTCTCAAGGAGTAAAAATAAACAGTTGATTTCCCAGCCAGCCGTCATTGATGGGAGCCTCAGTTGGACTGCGGAGAAGATTTGATCTTTGCTCAAACCTTCACAGGGAGTTGATGTCTCGGAGCTGTGAGGACTCCCGAGGCAGCAGCTGTGCAGCGGGGGTCCTTCAGTGATCCAGTATTTTACCAGGAAAAAAGAAGCGCAGCAACAGATGAGACCGTACACAGCGCTTTCAATTATTTCTCACGGCGTTCATGGAAATGGAAGCACAGCAGGGAGCAGCGCTGTCGACGACAAACCATGAAAAGACACGGAGCGGAAAGAGATCTCCGGGGCTTAAATACATGCCGTCATATCTGTGATGAAGATCTGGGGAAAAAAAGAAAAAAGATGGGAGGAACAGCTGAGAGAGTACAGCTGATAGAGAGAACCCGTTTTGAATCAGTTACAATATTGTTGTATTGACATAGAGAGACGATGGAGTGATCTGATGATGTTCACCCACTCCTACTTAAAACATAAGAGATGCATCCTAACTTTGCCTGAAATAAAAAGCAGCTAATATGTTTATTTTTTTATTTTAAGTTTCCATTTATGATTTTATTTTTTTTTAATTAACATTGTACGGTTTATACAATCAAAGTTTTCCGTAAACTAACGTGGAATTCTATCATGAATTAGTTGAATCTAATTATTTTCAATGTTTTATCATTAAAAATCGAATTGAAATAGCAATACAAATGTGTTGTATCAGATGTTTCATGAAACCTCATCAGCTGTTTCATGATACAGCTGATGATTTTACATGAAACCTCATTAGCTGTATCATGAAACATCATCAATTGTTTAATGATACAAATGATAATTTTTCAAAAAACATAACCATGAAATATTATCATCTGTTTAATGAAACAGCTGAGGATTTTTAATGAAACATCATCAGCTGTATCATGAAACATTATCATCTGTTTAATGATACAGCTGATGATTTTTAATGAAACATCATCAGCTGTATCATGAAACCTGATCAGATATATCATGAAAACGTTTCAGCTGTATAATAAAACAACCAGCTGTTTCATGAAACATTATGAACTGTTTCATGAAACCTAATCTGCTGTTTCATGAGACATCATCATCTGTTTAATGATACAGCTGATGATGTTTCATTAAAAATAATCTGCTGTTTCGTGAAACATTATCAACTGTTTCATGAAACTTCATCTGCTGTTTCATGAAACATCATCTGTTTAATGATACAGCTAATGATGTTTCACTAAAAATCATCAGCTGTTTCATGAAACCTCTTCAAATTTATCATGAAAACTTTTCAGCTGGATCATGAAACCTCATCAATATGTTTAATGAAACCTCATCAAGATGTATCGTGAAACCTTATCAGATGTATAGTGAAACCTCATCAGCTGTTTCATGAAACATTATCAACTGTATCATGAAACCTCATTAGCTCATCACTAATTTAATTGTTGATTGAGAACTGAAAATGTTGACTAATTGTAACTATTTGTAAATTTTTAGTAAAGAAACATCTATAAAAGAGTCAGTTGGAACACTTTATTATTTTCAGAAAATTAATAATTTTCAACTGTAATGGTCTCCTAGATTCCTGCTTTGCAAGAACAGTTTCATGATACGTTGGACATTAATTGTATTTGGTTTGTGATGCATAACCTTGTGCATCAAGGTGATAAATATAAGATGATTTTGTCATTTTGTACAAATGGACGTTTATTAAAAGTGTAACCTAAAAGGTTTTAAGGTTTACTTTAACGTCTTAACAACTCCTGCTCGCTTCATCATCTTGTCTCGAGCAGTTAACCAGGCAAGGAGTTTCCTTCTCAAAGACGTCAGAAACTAGAGCTTCTCTGCTTTTTAAAGCCTTTTCTGTGGCTCTACTCTTGATCCAGGAGCGACAGCGACAGCGAGAGATGTTCCTGGATCGTCCTCAGTCGAAGAAGAGCGTCCGCGATCCTCCCTCCAGAGCCCTGCCTCACATAATAGATCCAACAAAAGGCATTATTTGCAGGGCAAGTCTTTCTCTGTTGCTCTCATCATCCATGTACTAATTCAACAGACACACACACATCTTAAGTGTGTTTGTGCATGTGTGCGTCCAGACCAGAGGTTGGAAGGTTTGTTTGCCTCGCGGCCAGCGATCGATTTATCCTTTTTGTCCAATTAATTTCTTCTCTTTGCCTTCGGAGAGCCATTCAGATGAGTCTCCGGGGGAGGAGGAACGTTGGCGAAGACGTCATCCGGGACAGTGTTTCCCTGCAAGGACACGAGCCGACACCGATTCAACGTCTGTCTTCCAGCAGCGCAATTCACTCAGACCTCTCGTTGACCTTGTGATGCCTGGAATCAGCGGCGATTTCTGTTCCAGTCGAGCTTGAGCTGCTCATGTTCTTGTAAACGATTCAAAATCAGAACCTACTGGATCTGATACAGTCACGTGAATAAAATATTGTAGCTTCTTGTTTTCCATCTATTTATCATTCATTCTTTGTCTGGTATAACTAGAGGTATTTTTCTTCAAAGATAATCATGAGAAGAACAAGCTTTCAATTGTTTAAAATGTATTTATTTCAGTCTCATTTTGTTCTTTACATGTGTTTACAGAACATCAGTTTAATACAAAAATAAGTTGTACTATAGTACTACAGTAAGTTTAATACAACTGTACACCATACACATGTTTTGGTAAACTTGAAAGCACGTTCTTAGAATTTTCAACAATAATCGACAGATTATAAACTGTATCAAAACAGTTTTTAACTGTGATAAAATAAATCAAAAGTAATCAAATAAATTCTCAACCTAAATCAAACAACTTTCAACTACAACCAAACAATTTTCAACTATAATAAAACTATTAAACTGTAATCAAACATTTTACAACTATAATCAAACATTTTTTAATGTAATCAAACAATTTTCAACTGTATTTAAACAATTTTCAACTATAATCAAATAATTTTCAACTATTATCAAACAATTTCCATCTGTATTCAAACAATTTATTAACTGTAATCAAACAATTTTCAAATGTAATTAATCAATTTTAACTTAAATCAAACTCTTTTCAACTATAATCAAACTCTTTTCAACTATAATCAAACTCTTTTCAACCGTATTCAAACAATTTTCAACTGTAATTAAACATTTTTTATATTTTAATCAAACAATTTTAAATTTTAATTAAACCATTTTCAACTGTTATACATTTTTTCTTAAAATATAATGAAACAATTCTCAACTGTAATTAAACAATTTTCAACTATAATCCAAACAACTTTCAACCGTTACCAATATGCTTTGCCGCCCAGTCGTTCATTGACAGAAGTCGATCATGTGTGACATAGCAACAGAGGTAGAATTTAAACCCAGTAGTGTGGGGACCAATCAGCCGTCAGTTAACATAGCGGTGTGTAGAAAGAGGGGGACACCATGATGTTTATCACACGGACAAACAAACACCTTCAGCTCAATCTACTTCAGTGTATAGTTGCACACGGTTCAGGACCAGAGGAGAGAAATCCTTCCAGACTGTTGCTCCTAAGCTTTGGAACGATCTTCCTCTGTGTTTGATGATCTATTGACTCCTTCAAGAAACATCTTAGGACATTTTTATTTGTCAGGCTTTTCCTTGATTCTCTGGAACTCCTGTTGTGTTATCAGTTTTATCTTGATCTTTAAAATATATACTTTATTGAATATTGTTTTGATTGTTTAAGCACTTTGTGACCCTGGTCTGGAAAAGCGCTATACAAATAAAAATTACTTACTTACTTACTTACTGTGACAGCAAGTAAAACCAAGCATGGAAAAAACCAGCAACCGCACATAGAAAAGTTGCTTCTAAAAACAAGCAGTATGAGTAAAAACAAATAAAAAGTGATGCATATATAGAGAAAATGGCAAAAGATTTGGTTTAATTAAATATGGGAAATTCAAAATGTTTGTATTTTGTGCTTTTTAAATGTATTTATTCACATTTGTCTGCTATATTCATTTGACCAACAATGATGAACCGAACAAACCTATTGTATTAAGACAAAGTAAACACTTTAAAAAGGATTTAAAAGAACAAAACAATAACAGTAAAAATATCACAATATAACAACCATTATAATACAATAAAATATAACAATAACACAATAAAAAATATACATGAATCATTAGTACAAAACAGCAACACAAATTGAAATTTCAGCAGCAGTGAGAAGATTGTAGCGGCAAAAAATCTCTCCTTCCTGCAGCGTGGATGAATAAGTCCGGCACTTTAAAAAGAAACGAGTATCTTGTTTATGGTCGTCCAGATCCAGGAGCTGACGAGAAACAACTGAAGAACTGTCGTGGAAACGAGCAGCGACGCTTCTAATTGCACGCCAACATGAAAGAGCGACGAGAACCAGGCCCAGACAGCTGGACCACGATTGTGTCGCACGACAATGAAGCATGTTTCCTCTTCAAACACCGAAGCCCGGGAGAGAGACGATGAATCGGTGTCCACGCCGTACATTTTCCCGCCACAATAACAAGTGTCGCCCGATGATATTTAATTGTCGCTCACGATGTGGCGTCGGCGAGCAGATTACGATCAGAATAACAATATCTCCAGGTTCTGATTCCACCGGCTGATCCCTATGATTCTGACATTTCCACATCTTATTACTCAGACTCCGGGATTTGTATCCGAAAGCCTCGACGGGAGCGGCGAACAGAATTGCTGCATCTGCACAAATCCTACTGTAGTGCCCTTACACACACACACACACACACACCTACACACACACACTGAGTCATTTCTCAGTGTCTCGGTGAGCGACGTCTGGCACATCCCTGTATGTGAGCGTGATCAATGCAGATGCGTCTGAAGGGAAATTGAAATCCATAGGAAATTAGGCGGCAGCAGTGATTTATTGAAATAGTAAATCAAAGTGTGTGATGTTGAAGAAGTGTGCGATCAAGCTCTCCGTAGATCTACCTTCAATCAGACTTTTTTCTTTTTTTTTTTCAATCGCCCCCTCTTTATTTCGGGCACACCCATTCAATCCGGTCCACAGGGGGGGTAACGGTTCCTCGGGATCAGCCCCCCTCCCGAGGGTCGGGGTGACACGGCCTTACGGACACAATGCTCCGCGGGGGGGCCTGTGAAGTGAAAGGAGAAAGAGAAGCATTGATCTTCTGGTGACGCTTTGTGTGCCGTGGTGTGTCTCACTTGTTGTGTTGCTGTGAAATGTCAAGACGATTTTGGTGCAAATATTTGTTTCCAAATCGTTTGAGTTGAAAAAAAAACACCAAGAGACCTCATGAATAATAAAAACGTTGCATATTTACAAACATCTTAAGTGGTGAAGTGAACGATCAGATTTTATTGTTTTATTAACATTTTTTTTAAAATTATAATGTGCAATATGAGGGAACAAGTATATTTTCATACATAAGACGCATTAAACAGGGTGAAGGTTGGTGGTATTACTCTGTAGTCAGAAGCCTAACATGGAGAATCATGGAGTAATACCATGAAGCCTCACAGAGTAATACCACAAAGCCTGGCAGAGTAGTACTACAGAGCCGCGCGCAGTAATACTAAGGAGCCTTGTGTAGGGTATTCAGAAGCCACACAGAGTAAAATGAAGCCTCATGGAGTACTACTACGAAGCCTCATGGAGTAGTACTGTGCAGCCTCAAAGAGTAAAAAGAAGCCTCATGTAGTAGTACTGTGCAGCCTCAAGGAGTAAAACGAAGCCTCATGTAGTAGTACTGTGCAGCCTCAAAGAGTAAAACAAAGCCTCATGTAGTAGTACTGTGCAGCCTCAAAGAGTAAAACGAAGCCTCATGTAGTAGTACTCTGCAGCCTCAAAGAATAAAACGAAGCCTCATGTAGTAGTACTGTGCAGCCTCAAGGAGTAAAACGAAGCCTCATGTAGTAGTACTGTGCAGCCTCAAAGAGTAAAACGAAGCCTCATGTAGTAGTACTGTGCAGCCTCAAAGAGTAAAACGAAGCCTCATGTAGTAGTACTGTGCAGCCTCAAGGAGTAAAACGAAGCCTCATGTAGTAGTACTGTGCAGCCTCAAAGAGTAAAACGAAGCCTCATGTAGTAGTACTGTGCAGCCTCAAGGAGTAAAACGAAGCCTCATGTAGTAGTACTGTGCAGCCTCAAAGAGTAAAACGAAGCCTCATGTAGTAGTACTGTGCAGCCTCAAAGAGTAAAACGAAGCCTCATGTAGTAGTACTGTGCAGCCTCAAAGAGTAAAACGAAGCCTCATGTAGTAGTACTGTGCAGCCTCAAAGAGTAAAACGAAGCCTCATGTAGTAGTACTGTGCAGCCTCAAAGAGTAAAACGAAGCCTCATGTAGTAGTACTGTGCAGCCTCAAGGAGTAAAACGAAGCCTCATGTAGTAGTACTGTGCAGCCTCAAGGAGTAAAACGAAGCCTCATGTAGTAGTACTGTGCAGCCCCAAGGAGTAAAACGAAGCCTCATGTAGTAGTACTGTGCAGCCTCAAGGAGTAAAACGAAGCCTCATGTAGTAGTACTGTGCAGCCTCAAGGAGTAAAACGAAGCCTCATGTAGTAGTACTGTGCAGCCTCAAAGAGTAAAACGAAGCCTCATGTAGTAGTACTGTTCAGCCTCAAAGAGTAAAACGAAGCCTCATGTAGTAGTACTGTGCAGCCTCAAAGAGTAAAACGAAGCCTCATGTAGTAGTACTGTGCAGCCTCAAAGAGTAAAACGAAGCCTCATGTAGTAGTACTGTGCAGCCTCAAGGAGTAAAACGAAGCCTCATGTAGTAGTACTGTGCAGCCTCAAAGAGTAAAACGAAGCCTCATGTAGTAGTACTGTGCAGCCTCAAAGAGTAAAACGAAGCCTCATGTAGTAGTACTGTGCAGCCTCAAAGAGTAAAACAAAGCCTCATGTAGTAGTACTGTGCAGCCTCAAGGAGTAAAACGAAGCCTCATGTAGTAGTACTGTGCAGCCTCAAGGAGTAAAACGAAGCCTCATGTAGTAGTACTGTGCAGCCTCAAAGAGTAAAACGAAGCCTCATGTAGTAGTACTGTGCAGCCTCAAAGAGTAAAACGAAGCCTCATGTACTAGTACTGTGCAGCCTCAAAGAGTAAAACGAAGCCTCATGTAGTAGTACTGTGCAGCCTCAAAGAGTAAAACGAAGCCTCATGTAGTAGTACTGTGCAGCCTCAAGGAGTAAAACGAAGCCTCATGTAGTAGTACTGTGCAGCCTCAAGGAGTAAAACGAAGCCTCATGTAGTAGTACTGTGCAGCCTCAAAGAGTAAAACGAAGCCTCATGTAGTAGTACTGTGCAGCCTCAAAGAGTAAAACGAAGCCTCATGAAGTAGTACTATTAAGCTTTGCAGTACAATAATACGCATGAAGCCTCACAGTATTACTAAGGAGCCTCATGGAGTAGTACTCAGAAGCCACACAGAGTAGAATGAAGGGTCATTGAGTAATACTATGGAGCCTCGAGGAGTAAAACAAAGCCACACATGGAGTAATTCGTCGTGAGCCTTATGGAGTAATACTAAGGAGCCTCACAGAGTAGTAATACGTAGTGTCACAGAGTAGTACTAAGGAGCTTCACAGAGTAGTAATACGTAGCATCACAGAGTAGTACTAAGGAGCTTCACAGAGTAGTAATACGTAGCATCACAGAGTAGTGCTAAGGAGCCTCACAGAGTAGTACTACGGAGCCTCAGTGTCTCTTTATAGCAGATTTTTGTGCGCCGTTTACAACATCAGATCGGTTCAAGGTTAGTAAGTACAACCAGAATTAAAAGTCAACCGGATTACAAGGTGCTTTTTGAAGTGGATTTCAGGTGCACATTATAGTCTAGTCATTTAGATTTGGGATCTGGCACAGAACTGACATTTTGCTTGAAGCAGGGAATATTTTCTGGAAGCCTCTCAATCTTTAAAAATGTCTATTTTAGTGTCAAATACTTGATTTTGGCATTTTTTAATGGCTGCGTAAAGGCACGTTGACATTGTACTTAGGTGGCTCATGGGAAAATATTCAAACTAGCGGTGAACACGAGAGTCGTAACCAGCAGGACGAGTGCAACGTTAGCTTGGTAGCATTTTGAAATCGATAGCATAAATTGAAGGACGTTTAATCAACACGACATATATTAGAAAGTAATTCAGTATCCAGTAAAATCGTCCTCCCTTCAGTTTCCCTTCCATCGACAGATCTCTTCTCTTGCTAAAAGCTTTACTTTTGCAGGAAGAACTCATGGTCTGGCTCCCGGGAATTGTCAAGTTAGTTCCCGAAACTGTTTGGCTTGGTTACCAGAGGGATCACAACATCATCTTGCAACGAATGACAAAACACACGACAAAGTTTCTTTGAGCTTCGATTCAATGGTATTCCAAGAGCAGCAGAGGATAGAAGTGCGAAGGACAGGACAGTCACACGGAAGAAAAACTGCTCCTCAACTCTCAGAATCCATAGATATCTTTTTTTTTTAAGACGCTCTGACTTTTATAGTTCGGATAAGTCTTCTTTCTCGGTGGCTCTCGCAGGGCTAGTTTGAGTTAAAAGTGGTCCATGAAAAGAAAAACTGGATAACTAGGAAGCCAATAAGAATCAATGATGCATGTGACAGAAACAGAAAAATTCATTTTGGTTCGTGTGGCTGCAGATCAGTCGAAGACCCAAGAAGCTTTTTTCACGTCTACTCTAGGAAACGGACATATTATGACTTAAATTCTTCTGGATCCTTTTTCTCGTTTGGACACTTTTTTTTCTTCCATATTCGCTTTTTATGAGTTATGAGCCCCTGTGAACTTGGAGGTGTAGAAATAGAAGCACCCATTCATGTACAACTTTGTATTCAATTAATCAATTTTACTTTGAATTTATCTTTTCTACTTGCTTAACAATTCAAAGGATGTTCTCTATTGATTGTTTTTATCACTGATTATGTCCTTATTTGGAATGACTGATTTATTAATCTTGCATGACCTTCTGTTTCTACTAGTTATTATTGTGTACTGATGATGTAAACATGAACAGAAAACATGATTTTACCTGTTCATGAGGATCAATCGTTGTTTGGAAAAGACATTCACTTCAATTGCTGCTGTTGATAAAGATTAAAGGACACCAAGCATTGTGTTGAAACTATTCTTAACTATGAGGTTTACAACCTTTTGAGTACATGAAAAGCAAAGTCTACGACTTGATCTGAATCTAGTTGAGACCAACATTAGATTTTCAGTTCAACAAACACATTTAAATATTAGTCAAATACAACACAAGTGAGAAGAAGATGCAGTTTTTCAGTAAATTGCAATCATGTGTTTGTGATAAATGAGTTTCTTACAGGAATCGTGGCTTCTCGTCTTTGCAGAATTTGTGATGGAGAACTGACTGCACTTATAAATGTTCTCAATAAGATTCTGGATCGGAACATTACAAAGTCCTTTTTTTTTATTTCTTCACTTGCTTATGTGACGTTTTGGATCATTTTTCTGCTGCAGAGGTCACGGACCCCATGGCAGGAAATTTTCCTTCAGGATTTTTTGGCAGACAACAGAATTTATGGTTCCATTGAAAGTATCCAAGATGTGCAACACTGTACGGAATTGTATTTTTTTGGCTTTCAAATCTAATTTTAATATCAATAAAGAGTCTCTAAGACTAAATAATTTTATTTATTTTACTTACAGTTACTTACTTACAATTAACATCGAAATATTCACAGCGTTGGTTCATTTTTGTGTTGCGATTAAAGTGTCAGCCCCTAGGTGGCAGCAGCCATTACGTCCCCCGCAGCAAAAGGAAAGTTTTAATCCCGTTAGATCCCGGCAATGGCTTAGGATGAGAGGATACGGTCGACTCCAGCAGCTTTTAAAGCTGATGTTTGGACATATTTTGGTTTCAAAAACAAATAAAAGTAACGACCTGGTAAAGAGGTCTGAAAATTCTGCAACAACAGATTCAAGTACTCAGACAATACAACAAATATATGGTTGTTACTACAGTATTTCAATATATACATATGTATTGTTGTCTTGCCAATACACATCCCTAGTTGGGATGATGTTCATTTAATAAAATGTGGCGTTATTTTTCCGCCATATGAAAATTGTCTTTTCACAGCGCATTCTCCAAAAGGTCTTGAGGATCCTCAAGATGTGTTCTGGCAAATTTGACTCAAATCCTAATGTTCAACGGAGGTTTTTAGTCTTGGAACATGTTTTTTTTTTTGCTCAGTGTCCTATAGTGGAGTCGTGAGCACTGACCTTAACTGAGGCCTGCAGGTCTTTGGATGTAATTGTGGGGTCTTCGGTGACCTCTTGGACGAGTCGTCGCTCTTCGGGGTGATTTCAGTTGGCCGGCCACTCCTGGGAAGGAAAGGCTTTAATAACAATTCCGATTTCTAATGTATTCCTGAATTTCTTCAGCTCTCAACATGAGGTCTAGCTTTTGAGGTTCTTGTCATCATGGTGGTTATATTTAGGGGGATCTCTTATTTTGAGATTGGAACAAAACAAGAGATCCAGAAGACATTTTCGACCAGTAAAGAAGGAGGACCGAGGACGAGGAAACACTAGTTTTAAAAGTGTTTCATTCCCTTCTTTTATCCACTGAATACTATGATACCATGAGTCCAAATTAAATTGTATTTTCTTCCCTTTTGTGAAACATACTTTCTGCTCAGCCGTGAATTCCCTCTATTGTTGTTGTCCTTCTATTTTCAGCTACACCGCTTGTGTTCTACTTTGTTTTTGTCCCGCTTTAATTGCTTTTTTTTTTTTTTTTTTTTTAAACATTCTTTTTATTCTCCTCCTCTGGCAGGCAGAAGAAAGGCACGACTACAGAAAAGGTGGCGGAGGACTGCAGCTAATGGAGAGTCTGAAATTATGAATGGAAGCGTTCGGCTGGAGACGAGAATCGCGCTCGCACAATAGTCGGCGGCAGATCACCGACCGGTCGCATACCAACACACATGCACACGTGCACACACACACACACACAACCGGGATCACCGGTGCTCAGAGAAACATAATGACTCCTTCACAGAGAGGGGGGGAGGAAGGGAGGGATGGAGAGGGAGGAGCAGTTAGGGGAGAGAGCACGGAGAATTCGACAAGAGATGAAGAAGTAGGATACAGCTCGGAGAAATTGATGTTTCCGACCATTCGATTTAGGGCCATAGACCCCAGAAGGCAGATCAGAGACTCACACCGGCACCCGTGTAGACACACACACACACACAGATAGAAGAACACAACCGTTAAAGCCACGCCTGGCTTTTTCACTATTAGACACTGATAATACAGAAACATTTTGCAGCTAATTAGACATTTTATTCATAGTATTCTTTACTAGTTGTACTCTGAATTTAAGTTATTTGTCTAAGGACTATACCTCACTTAAACACATGTGGACAGGTCGGGAAAACTCTCATGCACCCTAAAGGATCTTGCCAAGAGCTGATCCACGGTTCCACGACCCGGACAAAAAAAAAAACCTTCCTCCTCCTGAATCCCAGGCCCTCCTTTCCAGGACTCCTGTATAGACCTTGCCCGGGAGGCTGAGTAGTCTGATCCTCCTATAGTTGTAAAAACACCCTCTGATCCCTATGTTGGAAAAACATGTTGGTGGGATTAAGGAGGTCTTCGTATATGGTATACTTTCTAGCGATCAACAATACAGTACAGTACAATGCAGTGGCGAGAGTGCCCTTCCTCTAGACCAGGGGTGGGCAATTAAATTTCCTCTGGGGCCACATTATATACTGTGACTGTCGTGAGGAGCCGTCAATCCAAAAGGAGAGGAGCGAAGAGCTACAATATGACAGAAAGACTTTGAAGAAACAAAGCAAGTAAGAATAGTAAAGAAAGAAATATCAGCATAAAATAAACGTGGCCACTTTTATAAACCTGTCATGTAAAAAAAACTGATGGGAAAATAAATTATTTCTCTAAATATGATGTCAATAATTTCGGTGGGCAAGAAATTTTAATAAAAGTAAAAAGAAACGAATCAGAAATGGAAAATATATATATATATATATTTAGAGTTAATACAATAATAAACGCAATATTACATTTTAAGCTGTCGGAAATAATGTCTTCTAATCTTCTACTCTGACCTCTTGAGGGCCGCATTAATACAGTGAAAGGGCCACATGTGGCACCCGGGCTGCACTTTGCCCAGGTGTGCTCTAGACCCTTTTTGAAGCCATACAGAAGTCGTTCACCGTGGCCTCACCAAACTCCTCCCACGCATGGGTTTTTGCATCAGCTTGCTTTGCCTACCGGTACCTGTCAGCTGCTTCAAGAGACCCATACTGGTGTCCAACGACACCACAACAAAGTGGATCATCTAACTACGACCTAGGGTGTCCTGGTGCCAAGTGCACATATGGACAGACTCATCGTTGAACATGGGGGTTCATTATGGACAGTCTGTGATCAGGATCCAAGTCCAATGATAAAGCACTTTTCTTTGTTTGTACGCCTTGATGAACAAATTCTTACTGCAGCAATTATACATTTTAGAAAAATACTTTGATTCAATTTGATATAACTTTTTAAAGAAGTAAAATTATGCATCGTTTTTGGCGTCCTTCGAAATTAGGGAAAATATGAAATACAAATAGAACTGAAAATAACATCTCCAAAATCACAGTCAACCCATTGTTAGCTTCTTATGAGCTTTCTTCATGTGTGTCTTTTGGAATCTGAACACGAAAACTCATAGGTTGCCAGTTTGAAACCAGGTTTTCGAGCCAGTGGGTCACCTTGACCCGGGGATAACACAAAGGTTAAGCCCCTGAAAGTATGATTAATAATCATAATCATTGGGTTTTACTAGATATTAACAATGAATCAGTCACTCAACATCTCAATATATGACATACCTCTAAAAACTTTACTGATCCACAGCCTTCAGTGAACACATAAAAAAAAGGACATGACAGCTTGAGAAACAAAAGAGACATCTTTGTGAGCGAAACGCTACACCTGCCGGCGCCCGCTACTGCGGCGCAACATCAGGAAACAACAACTCAATTAAACACACCGTCCCTGTTCAATTACTGCCACATAATCACTGCAATTTCCCTTCAGTTGCTGCGCGGCTACTAAACAAACACACACGGCGAGCGCACACGGGGAGGCGGGTGTACACACACATGGACTCACACGAACAGCTCGAGCTGTAGTTTCATCCTACACACAGTGTAAAGCTCTCCATGTGGTTAGCGACAACGGGAAAGTGGAATTAAGCCGACCTGGAGGATGTAGGCAGGAAGCATTGCAACGTCTAATTAGGGAATAATTATGACTGTAAACAAGTTTCGGAGCAACAACACTATCTTACAGCAAAACTCCTGCTACATGTTGAAATTAATGAATCGCAAAAAATACTTAGTTAGCAATTCAATTGACTGTTATAAGATATGTTTAAGTTATACTCATATTTTGGGCGTATAATCTCGCATTATATTCACCTGTCCTTAAATTCTAATTCTTATATTATTCATTATTATCCTTTACTGTTTATTTACCAAATAGAAAGTATGACTTTTTTTCCTACAGCACATGCATTCACAATCTGTCCCTTATCTTACCTTAAACACTGACATCTTTATTCATCACTATATCAACATTATTATAACATAAATACATATATATTCGAAAAGCTTTTTTACGTTTTGATAGAAAAGGAGATCACTAATGAGCCATTTAAACATCTGTTCCCGTATATTTAGTCACATGACCAGTTCAGTTCAGAGTCAGAAAAATGGCGAGAAAACCAAACCTTTTTTCTGTTTCTCTGCTCAGTTAGCTGTCGTTCAACTTAGAAATATTACTATATATAAGTAAGTAAGTAAGTAAGTAATATTTATTTGTATAGCGCTTTTCGAGACCAGGGTCACAAAGCGCTTAAACAATCAAAACAATACTCAAAAAAGTATATACACTTTAAAGATCAAGATAATACTGAGAACAACACAGGAGTTCCAGAAATTCAAGGAAAGCCTGAACAAATAGAAACGTCTTAAGATGTTTCTTAAAGGAGTCAGTAGATCCATCAAGCGCAAAGAGAGAGGAAGATCGTTCCAAAGCTTATATATAGAGTTTTTATGATTTCACCATATTGAAACATTTAAATAAAACAGTGACATTGACTACTTGAAAATCCGGATGCAGATAGTAATTGTAAAAAAAAACATTGTAATACTGTGCCCTATAAAGATGTTTAAGATAATCTCGAAACATTTATTATAAATAACAACTTAAACTTAAAGGAAATTATTTTTTTGTGAAAGAGGACAAAGATGGAAATAATTCTCCAAGATTAAAAAGGCAATATTGCAGTTATACACATACTTCCTGTTGGACAGTTTGGGATTTATATAGGGATTTGAAACCCCCGAGTTGAAGTAATTTAAACAAATTTTGAGTCACCTTAAACATTTTCACAAGACCTTCTTTGGTTTGAAGAAAGTAGTAAAAGGAAAAAAGCCAAAACTTGTTGTGTTATCAAGCCTGAAAGTGACATAATCTAAGAGGGAAATCAAGGGTTTGGATAAAGGAGGACAACAAGATGGTCGACTCTCTGTTTGGCTTGCATCTTGACCCGACGGTCGGCTAAAGACCCGAGAGCAAACGACTTAACTTAACAAATGTGTCAACGGCAGATTGAGGAACAGCGTGAGTTTGGGTTGGACCCAGAAGCCTGGCCCGGATGGAGAGAGGGAGGAAGACAGACTGATCAAGCAGTGATAACATCTCAATCGAAAAATGGTAGAAGAGATTTCTGTTCAAGGGAAATAGGATTTTACTCACTCAACAAGACGTTGCCTTTGTTTACATCTAAACGTTGTTTATCGTAATACCTGTATATGGAAACAGATTTTTAGGATTTTATTTTTTGTAGTAAGAGAATTACTATGTCTAAATACACACCTTTTACTTTCAGTATTTTAATATTTGTTTGTGATATTTTTTTGAAAAAATTTGAAATCCTATCAAGGGCCGTAAAAGGGAAAAAAAACACAATTTTTATGTTACTTTTCTTATAGTGTCAATGACACAACTTTTCAACAACATTGAAAACAACTTACTTTTTCTTCTTCTTGTTTTTTGTCAAGATGAATAATTTCAATTTCAACTTCTTATAGAAAATATAGAAAATAAAAATTTGACACAATTAATAAGGAAATATTGATTCACTTATATATCGTGTTGTTTTTTTCCCTCATACTATTTCAATACTCATCAGCACTGTATTAGAAATATTTTTTCATTTTTTATCAAAGTTTTTTGTGGTTTATATTTCAATACAGTGTGTACAATAAAATAATTCGATTTTTTTTTTAACTTACAATTAACATGCAAATATTCAAGGCGCTCATTTTTGTGTTACAATTTAACTTCCGACAACTAGATGGCAGCAGTCATTACTTCCTCCGTGGCTTTGGGAACAATGACATTCGGCTTGATCCCTGCAATGACTGAGGACGAGAGGATACAGTCGACTACAGCAACTCTTAAAGCTGATGTTTGGACATATTTTTGTCTTAAAACAAATGAAAGCATTTACGACTTCGTCAAGAGTCATGTGGTCTGTAAATACTACAACACCAGAGTCAAGTACTCGACAATACTACAAATCGTCGTTCCTACACTATCGCAATGTAGCGTATCGTTGTCCATGTATCGGGATACGTATCATATCGTCAGATTCACAGCCCTTATTATTACTTGTCTTCATTTATCTAGTCACTCCCGACTTAACTTTTTCTGTTCTTTTGGGAGCTGACAATGCAGACAAGACAAGATTCCCCTTTATTCGTATATATATAGATGCCATTTCCTACAGATTAATCCCCTCATCCTGCACCCTATAGCTCGACCTCGACGACCGACGGAAGCCCCCCATCGACAGACATCAGACCCACCCTCTGTCACCCCCTACAGGTGAAGCGATGAGGTCAGGGCGTCTCTGTGATGGTGTGGCTAACAAGGCTGGTGCGTGCAGGTCACGGGCGTCACAAGAAGAGGCGGGGTCGTGGAAGTACAACCAGGGGTCGCGCTGTAATTACACGTCAGAGTCTCCAAGGTCAGTGGCCCCAAACCGACTTTCCGGGGCGAAGAAGAAGACGTGGCGGGAGGCACTTAGAATGGAGACCGGTCTTGAGGAGGGAGACTGTTGAAACATGGCCGTCGTAAAACAATTGTGTTTCGTTTTAAGGGATGGTTTCAGGATGTTGAGCGTTTGGTTCGTCTGTACGATGTTGAGCAGGAGTGAGTGACAGACTCGTCCACATACTGTGTTTGCTCCTGAGTGGGTGGAAGGAGAGTAACACTGTCCAAGACTCCAGCTGCTTCGCCTTCACTTGGTCTCCTTCTGCTCTTCGCCGAGGCTGGTCACACACCTGAGAATAAACACCGGAGGAAGAAATGTCTGTTGATTGACACATGACTCATTCTATGAAATTGATGCAGATAAAATTATTTTTTAAAGGATAAAAAAAACAAGTTTTAGAATGGCTCAATACATGTTTAAAAGTTGTGAGTATAAATCATTTTTATCAAGAACCTATACACAATTATACTCATCCATGAGAAGTCGCACGTAAAAAAAAATCTGTAATACTGAAAAAATAGTAAAAGGTTGTCTTAATGTTCTTTTTTGCTGGAAATCTAAAAACAACTGGACATTTTTGTGGTGTGGATACACAATAGAATGATTTATACAATATAATATAATATAATATAATATAATATAATACAACTTAACATAATATAATATAATATAATATAATATAATATAATATAATATAATATAATATAATATAATATAATATTATATAATATAATATTATATAATATAATATAATATAATATAATATAATATAATATAATATAATATAATATAATATAATATAATATAATATAATATAATAAAACGTGAAACAATACTAGACTAGACAAAACGAAAGACTAGACTATACCAGACTAGACCAGACTTGACCACACCACACTGGGGCGGATCACACTAGACTAGACTAAACTAGACTAGACTAGACTAGACTAGACTAGACTAGACTAGACTAAACTAGACTAGACTAGACTAAACTAGACTAGACTAGACTAGACTAGACTAGACTAGACTAAACTAGACTAGACTAAACTAGACTAGACTAGACTAGACTAGACTAAACTAGACTAGACTAGACTAGACTAGACTAGACTAGACTAGACTAGACTAAACTAGACTAGACTAAACTAGACTAGACTAGACTAGACTAGACTAAACTAGACTAGACTAGACTACACTAAACTAAACTACACTACACTACAACAAACAAGCAAAAAAACAAGCAAACAAACAAAACAATACATAATGAAACCAAACACAATCAAACCAAACCAGACAAAAAGGAAATTCAAAATAAATTTACCCTCAAAACTAAATGTTTTTTTCTTTAGTTTTGATTGAAATGTTTAGCTAAATTGGTAGTTTATTCCCGTCTCACAGTTTCACACATCAACCCGCGTACTTTTCCTGATAGACTGCAGATGACATCTCTCAAATCTTTGCAGGAGCCAAGGTCTGTAGCATGCATAAGTTGTTACCCATATTCATTATTTCCTGCTGTTAAAAGGGTATCTTTAGCTCTACATAGCACATAATTAATGTTAATGTTAAAATAATTGATATTTTTTCCAACTTTTTTCCTACTTTATACAAGCGCTCGCTGTCATTTACCGCTCTCTAACACTGTATCTCCTTGTATTTTCATTAGTTTATAATGTACTTTCTGTAAATTTCCAATTCAATATGACACTTTTAATTTCAAATCATAAATTGAGAAAAACCTTTTGTGAGAATAAAATAAATACAGAGGTGCATCTTCAATCTTTTAATACTCTTGTAATTATTATATACAATGAAAAACCCTGATTTCCTGATTTAAGTATTTTTAATATGTAGCCATGGGTGCTGTTTTCAGAAATCCATAGTGACTTTCTCCTCCTCTCTTCTTCATGAACCACAGATACCGACTATTTAAAAAAATTTAATCCAAAAAACATGAATAATGAATCCATCTAAACCTATAAAATTCAACATTATAGGTAAATTAAAGATTAAAATATATGAAATAAACGCTTCTCTTTGGGGGTAAGATTGGTCTAAGTGTCAGTTTATTGATCTGATTATATAAAAAAGGTTTAACAAAGTCAAAAAAGCAACTTCTTAATAGATCATTTCAAACACATCACAGCAAATATTACTATCATAAGAGGAAAGCTCAACAGATTTTGTAAAAATATGTGTTACCAGAATCACTCTCTACTTTACTGAGCACTTTGTTTCAGTTCAAATCTAACCCTTGCTGGTCCGTGTGTGTGTCTGTGTGTGTGTGTGTGTGTGTGTGTCAGTGTGATCACTGGACGCACACCAGAGTGTGTCAGACCCCGGCCGAGCGCCTCATTGATTTGTTGTTGGTAAACAAACAGCTGGAAGCTACAGGTGGATCGATACGCCCGGGCCGCCTCCCGGCCTCCCAGCATGCCTCTCTGCAGGGCGGACATGGCTCTCCGCGGCGAAGCGACCCACGCCAAACCTCGGGAGTCAAATATTCAAAAGCGCTTGATTGTTTTAATTGAGCTGAAGTTCACTTTGCACCTGGAGTTGCCACCGACGCCTGCTTCCATCATAAATAAATGCTGGACACGTTCTTGGAGAAGATTTGAAGTGTTTGTTTGCAGGTAAAGTTTCTAAATCTTCTTCCAGAACCTTTTTTCTCTGCCACAAAGTACTTGTGATCGACTGTGTTAGCAAAATAACAAAAAAGCAGATTTTTAAGGACATGATAACACGAAAAGGAACAGACAATTATATTTCAACGTCATTCTTTTGGTACTCTGTACAGAGCTTTCCGTGCAACCCCACCCTTTTTTTTTTTTGGTCCATGCTATTGCGTAATCATGTTGCTGTTGCTGTTTGTCGCTAACTGTTAGCAAAATAATTCACAATAATTAATGAGACGAGGGAACAGATGGATCGAATTTTCAGATATCGCGCATTCTGTTGTGCGGGTGTGTTTCGGAAACGCCGCTGCCACCTGCTGTCCCATTGATCTCATTGCAACCAAATGATGATTTCAAAATGCAAAAGAAAAAAGGATTATATTGATTTTGAAAGAAAGACGAATACAAACAACAACAAACATTGGCCGGGGGTTTTACCCAGATCGGTTAAGAAGCTCTTAAGTGCTACGATCATCTTAAGAACCCTGTGAAAGAAGGACGTTTTTTCCAAGAGTCGCTCTTAGCTTAAGAAGATCTTTCACTGAGAAGGAAATGTAAGATGGACTCACTCTAAACAGCCTTCTTAGCGACCAAACAACATTAGCAACATTATTTCATCCACTTTTACAAATGATACAAAAATTATCAATAAAAAAACCCAAAACATCTATATATGTTCTGTGACTTATCTGCATATATGATATCAGAGTACTATTGTATCATGCTTCTTTGAAGCTTCTCTGGCTTAAGGTTCTACAAAGAACGCATCTAGGAAACAAACTTATCTTAGCACTCTTTCTTAGCCGAACCCTTCTTAAGAGCCTTCTTAGGTCCTTCCTAGATCTAGGAAACCGGGAAATTACTGGTCCAAAGAACGTAGGTCTGCACTCTCTTGATTTAAGTCCAAAATGATTGTTGTTTTTTCTTAGCATTTCAAATATCATAGCGGTTAGCGCAACCGCCTCCCATAAAATAGGATTGTTCCTTTGTATGTACCGGTACTCTGGTTTCCTCCCACATTCCAAAACTATACAGAGATTCATTCAAAACTCACCTGAATCAGTTAGGACCTGCTTATCTGTTAAAAAACGCCTAAAAATATATATATTTTTGAACTATTTTGTCCACCGGAGAGCAAAAGTGACAGTAGTGTCTGTTTCTGTCTTGTATGATAAACGTTCATTTGTTTTTCAAGTTATTTTTCTTACAGACTCCATCAAAGACGAAAGAAAGATAATTGTAGGGTCAAAATAGATAAATAAAAGAGAAAAAATTGGGTGAAAATTAGGAGATTTGAACACGAACATCATAATGGATCACACGATGTTTTAAACAAAAGCATGAATTGCAGAAATAATGAATAATATATATATATATATTTGCGATTGAGGAACATTAAGAACATTATCTATCGTAAAAATATTTACTTTATAAATATACTGACTTATTGTCAACCTTTATTTTCTATATAATATTTTCTATTTATGCATTTCCAGCCAATATTTCTTTCCAATTCCAATATATATATTTTTTCAGACCATATTTTTTAAAATGCCAATATTCTAAGAATTCAAAGATATTTTGTATGTTTTGTTTTGGCGTGTGATCTGGTTTTCACATGTTGTCAGAGTGTGAACTGGTCGCTATAGCAACAACACCCAAAATTCTGGTTACATTAAAAGTGCATTTAAAATTTAAAAGAGCGATGATTCGTGGTTGTTATGCAGCAGCAAAAAAAAAAAAAAAAAAAAATCAACAATTGTAGGAACTGTGCAAAAGTACATTTGATTTGTAGACAACAGAGAAAGAAGGAAGATAAACAGAGGGAGATGAATGGAGGGGAAAGGGGAAGGATTTCAAAGATGAACAAAAAAAAATACATGAGAAAAAAAGAAGTTTGGCAGCAGGATTAGTGATGGATGAGAGATGGCAGGATATGGAAGCAGCGGGTGTCAAGGGGAGGACGGAGAGATCCACCGACGGAGGATGAGCCGGCGAAGACAATGGAGTTCAGAGAAAGAAGGTGAAAGAGAATTACGAGGTGGGAGAGGCAGAGAGACTGGAGGAAGGAGAGATAAAGTGATGTGAGGAGAACTAAGCCAAGATAAAATGTACTTTACGTCACCGCGGGAACATTTGTCTCCAGCTAAACCCCCCCCCCTGTGTGGAGCCACAACCCTGTTGAAGACATGTTGAGCCACCTGGTTCAAGGTGACTTAAGGCCCTGTAAACAAATGTGTTTGTGGTATCCCTTGTGTTGCTTCTGGGTCTCGGTGAAAGACCTCCACCACTGCATTTGTATTTCTGGACACCGGGCCTTCGGGTCACCTTGACCCTGAGACAACAAAAAGGGTTAAGCCAATATCTTTATCAATGCCAACATTGTTTTTTTTCCCAGATAATATTATTTTTTTAGTCAATATTATTTTTTTAGTCAATATTAATTTTTTAGTCAATATTAATTTTTTAAATGACAATATTACAATTTTTTATCAATACTACTGTTACTTTTTTCAGCCAATATATGTTTTGAAGCAAATATCTATGTTTGCAAGTATTTTTATTTCAACTTCAATATTCTTTTTTCCAAACTACATTATTACAATATTTTTTTTCCAATGCATGTATATATAAATATGTATATATTTTAATTTAATTTATTTATAAAACCAAAATTAATTTCATTTTTTTTAAATCTATTTTTGTTCAATGCCAAAATAGTTTTGTCCAGATAATCCAATATCCTTTTTAAAGAAAATATATATATATTTAACACTGATATTATTATTTCAATGTCAATATTTTTTTTTTTTTTTAGCCATTATTTTTTCAACACCAACAATCTTTTTTTCAGCAAATATATATTTTTTCAAAAGCCAATATTCTTTTTTCATCAACAATATTCTTATTTTCATCCATTTTTTATACACAACTATCCTTTTTTTTTTCTTCTATTCAAGCCTGCACTCTTAGCGCGCCATGCATGTCTCAGATGCTCCAAGGTGCTCGAATGGGAAACAGCAAGTTAATAAAACGGGTCAAACTGCCGACTCCTTCTTCCTGGAAGCATCAAAACAAACTAAAACTGAAGCGGAGATCGTCGGCAGCGTCACGAGGGAGAAGGAAGAGGAAGCCTTGCTGCGTCTACATATGTAAAGCAACAGGGAAGCAGCAGCGTGTCAGGCTGACGCTGTGGCTTCGACCTGAGCTCCGACACATCAATCATCCCACAACAGGACCGACAACGACTACGCTGCACGCTGGGAGACGCACACAGGTAGCAACACGGAAGGAATGCGGAGAGCCGATACACAAACACACAGCTGGAGGATCATCTGACTCAAGTCTATAACCCCCGAAAACAAACACAACTACTACTACTACTACTACTAAAACAACTATTGACACACTAATCACAGGGACACACACAAAACACAACACTTAATAAACACAATACTGAATAAAAAATGTGCAAAAAAACGATGGACGTGGAGAACAAATAAACACTGAGAGTATTAAGACACACACATACACACACACACATACACACACACACACACATACACAAACTCCAAGTCTCACATGTGCAGACAAACAGAAATAGGTATCATGTGCCCACAGGGTGCCCTCGCCCCCGACCATCTGTGATGGGTGCCAACACACACTGGGTGATATTTACATGGAGACACCCCCCCCCCCCCCACCCCTCCAAACACACACTCACAAACACACAAAGGAGCGAATGAAATACCCACAAAGGGCCGCTCGGATCGCTTGATCTCCCCAAATTCATTAAACATGCAGATTTATGCAAATATATGCACCTCTAGAAATCCACCTTGGGCCAGAGTGTGTGTGTGTGTGTGTGTGTGTGTGTGTGTGTATTTGTGTGTGTGTGTTAGTCGGGGTGTGCGAGAGTGTTAGCGGAGGAACACGCTTGTGAGCGTGTTAGAAGAAAATGAACCTCGGTTTCGACTGTTTTCTGCCAAAGTTCTCTGCAGAAATGGAGATGTTTGGAAAACTTGTGGCAAATGAGACGGAACAGGCATCGGGTCAAACTTACAAGAACTCAAACTGGAGAAACTTAGAGTCAGAGAGAAAAATTCAGGCTGAAGAAAGAAAATCTCCACAGAATTCTCATACCAGAAATAATACTTTTTTCAGGAAATATTTTCTCTCCAGCTAATATTTATTTACGAATGCCAATATTCTTTTTTTTTCAGATAACAATATTATATAATAAGTTTATTTTATTTTATTTTTTCTTGGCCCAAATACTTTTACCAATGCCACTATATATTTATAAACATTGTATACTGTATTATTATATTGTATTATTTCAATGTAAATGTTTTTTTTCATCATTTTTGTTTAAAAGCCAATATTGTTTTTTTCAGCCATTTTTTTTCCAAAACCAATATTGTTGTTTCCAAGACCAATATTATTTTGTTCTAGACCAATATTTTTTAAAAGCCATTTTTTCTCAAGACCAATATTTTTTAAAAGCCATTTTTTCTCAAGACCAATATTTCTTTAGTCTTTTTTTCAAGACAATTATAGTTTTTTTAAGCCATTTTTTTCAAGAACAATATTTTTTTTCAGCCATTTTTTCCAAGAACAACGTTGTTTTTTTCAGTCAAAATTCTTTTAAAGTCCATATGCATTTAAAAATAATTACAACTTTATCTTTTTCAACGTCAATATTTCTTGTTTTCAGCCAATATATATTTTTCTTTTGTTGAGTGTGTGTGTGTGTGTGTTATCCAGAGTGTGCGCGTGTGTTAGCAGAGATAAACCGCAGAAATGGAGATGTTTGGAAAAACTTGTGGCAAATGAGTCGGAACAGGCATCGGGTCAAACTCACAACAACTCAAACTGGAGAAGAAAAAAAAAAAAAGGAATAAAACGTCCAGAGAAATCCTGGAGCAGAAATAATAGTCAGAACTCCCACACGTCACTTTGTGAAGATGTAACATTAGTTTTGTAATTAGAGATTCATTAGCACGAGGACCGGCTCAAACACCCACTGCAGCCCCAACACTCAGACACGGAGCTGCCAGAGAAGCAAATTGCTTTTAACGCTTCAAAATAAACTAAGTGAGCGAGAAAACTGTTCAACGAGGGCAAATAATATTTGGAAAATGAGTTCTACTGTAGTTTATTATTGACATTGCTGAGCTGCAACATGATGCCAGGAGAAGAAAAACATCAGTTTAATCATTAGTTGGTAAAAATCTCAACTTAATAACAACATAATAACACATTTTATGCAGAAATTTTAATTGAAATTGTTTGGTTGGTGTTAGAAAGTACTTTGTGATCAATCAATACAACTTTATTGACAAAAATCAAGTCACCTTTTGCAAAACTTTCGACTTTAACTTTTCCACAAACAACAGGTCCAAAGTAAGTGATAGAATAACTTAAGACATTAACGTAGCTCAACGAGTGCTATACATTATTTTATTAAAATTACATTTTGAAAACAACGCTGACTTGAAGTCTCATCACTTATTTAACATTAGAAAAAAATAACTTATTTTATTTTTAATTGTTTTCTCTCTTCATGTCACTGTCAAGACAAGTACTGTGATTTAAAGCATTTTACTCAAACCTTTACACACATTAAAACAATGTTAATATGAAAACCTCAAATACTGAAATGTAAAAAGTTTTTTATGCTATTAAAATAGTAGCGTAAGAAAATATAGATACACTTGAAAATCATGATAATGTTTGTCACAATACCCCATTTATATTCCATAGCATTGTATTTTTTAATTTATGATTTTACCCTAGGAAATCAACTACAGCAAAAATAATAAAGGACCCAAAACAGAACCTTGAGGGACTCCCCACAACAGATCTGAAAATGACCCTAATTGATTGATACACTGAAACTGCACCCGGAGAGGTATGAGGAGAACCACTGGTACACAGACCCAGAAAGACACACCCTCAGTCTTCTCAGCAGGATCTGATATACACTACATATATATATATATATATATATATATATATATATATATATATATATATATATATATATATAAACAGAATAAATACAGGATATGTGACTATAGTATGATTCACCTTCAGCGGGCATCAGGAAGTTCGCTTATTTCTGTGCAAAGTGTGTGTTTCCACATTTGCCGCCGGCTAAATAGGCCCATTATATTTCCACAACAGTCTCTGCCAGAGAGTCTCGGAGTCCTCTGGGATTCAGAGATGCCACTGCTCAAAGGCCGCTGCCACCCAACACACACACACAAGAACTCCCAGTGGACTTTGCAATATGGCCACAATTTCTGAGATGCTGTAGATGTTAATATTTTCTTTTTTTTTGTAGTTAAAACAAATGTTTTCTTAATTCTTCAACAAGCAAAGAACACATTGTGATGTAAAAATACGCCAGTGTTTAAGATAAGATAAGTAACAGATTATTGAGGTTGACAGTTAAGTAGATATTTTCAAAACTAGTTAAACTGAAGCTGAAGTAATTCATTTGTTTGGTGAGTGTTTGGTTAAGAAGAAACCAACACCAAGATGGTTAAGATACATCACGCCTCCAAGAATAATAAAAAACAACAACATTGCAATCATACTCTCTTATACACAACATTTTGTTTGAGCCTTGCTGAGTAATACTACTGAGCACTACATACTAATACTACTGTAACTCACTGAATAATACTACTAACCCTTGGTCACTTATACTACGAAGACTCATGGAGTAATACTACGCTGACTTGCAGGGTAATACTAGTGACCCCGGCGGAGTAATACTATGCAGCCTTGCAAACTAATATTACAAAGAACTGTGGAGTAACACTACGGAAACTTGTGGAGTAATCCTACTGACCCTTGCTGACTAATACTACACAGACTCACAGAGTAATACTACAGATCCTCGCTGAATAACACTAAGGAGACTAGCAGAGTAATACAACTGACCCTCACTGACTAATATTATGGAGACTAGCGGCATAATAATTGACTCTCGCTGACTAATACTACAGATCCTCGCTGACTTATACTACGGAGACTAGTAGAGTAATGCAACTGAGCCCCGCTGATTAATATTATGGAGAATAACGGCGTAATACTACTGACACTCGCTGACTACTAATACGGAGACTAGTGGAGTAATAACTGACTCTCGCTGACTAATACTACGGAGACTAATGGAGAAATAGAACTGACCCTCGCTGACAAATATTATGGAGACTAGCAAAGTAATACTACTGACCCTTGCTGACTAATACTACGGAGACTGGGGTAGTAATACGAATGACCCTCGCTGACTAATATTACGGAGACTAGCAGAGCTATACTGCTGACCCCTGCTGACTAATACGACGGAGTAATACCACAAAGCACCCAGAGTTAAAAACATTTTTTTGAATATTTGATTATTTATACAACGAGTCCCTTGAAGGTGGAAACCTCTGGGATTAATGACATGCTGTGACTAACCCTGATGCTTGGCCAATTACAGCAGAGTGTGTGTGGTTATACCTTTTCAATGGGCGGGGCTTAAGGCCACTTTTTAATGTCAATATTTCAATGAAAAGAGAGTTTTTGTACAAACAGACACATACTGATGAGTACAATAGAGTCCAGTATCTATTTAAAACACACTTTAATCAACACATTTAAGAGAGCTGCGAGTGTAGAAAGTAGACACCGGGACAATACAGACTAGCAAGTGTGTGAACTATCTCTTTAAGAAACATAACGGACGGTGTTAAATATACTCATATTACAGGTCATTTGTAAGGCGGTCACAGTGCTGAACGTAACCCCTGCTGATCACGACTGATGAGCTGCTTCACAAAAAACCTTCTCTCCAGCACTGGTGCCACAACGACCCCCGACACGAGCGTGAATCCATCCAGTTCGCGTCGGACTAAGACGCTCAACGCGTCACGTTTGTACGCGTGAATCCGTGCTGCGAGTTCTTTCCGTCTTCCTGTAATGAGCGGCGCCGCCGTCGGTCGACTCTCGGGCGCTTCCTCCACGTCTCAGCGCCGCACAGGGCTGCGGTAATTGGTCACAGAGGGGACAGTAAATCTGCAGCGAGACGTGGGAGAGACGAGCGGAGATGGTGACGAGTGTTTGCAGGAAGGTGACGGAGGACGGAGGGTGTTCGCCTTTCATCTTCACCAATTTCCTCTCTATAAACCTTCGCTCTGTTTACGAGAGGCGCCGCCTATTTGCAGAAACACACACATTTTTTTGCAAAGTGCTGCCGTCGCCCACACGTGTATACAGTGAATGACCTCCGCCCGCCGCTGACGGCGAGCACGGATTCTAATCGGACGCTGGCGGTATTGTGTCTGTCAAACTTCGCCAAGGTTACTTAACCTTCGAGTCCTAATTTCCCTTCCATTTGAGCGCCTCCGTATCAAGCATCAGCGTATAAGTAGGAAAATGAAAGAAAGTGCAAGAGAGGAAAATGGAGATTTCCATGCTTGGCTGAAGCTTGGAGATAAACATTGTAACATATTTTTCAGACTATAAGGTATATTAAGTGTGGTTGTAGTACTATAGAGGCTAGTGCAGTAATACTACTGACCTTCGTGAAGTAATACTACTGACCTTCGTGGAGTAATACTACGGAAACTCAAAGATTAATACTACAGAGACTAGCGAAGGAATAGTACTGACCCTCGCTGACTAATACTATGGAGACTAGCTGAGGAATACTACTGACCCTCGCTGACTAATACTATGGAGACTAGCTGAGGAATAGTACTGACCCTCGCTGACTAATACTATGGAGACTAGCTGAGGAATAGTACTGACCCTCGCTGACTAATACTATGGAGACTAGCTGAGGAATACTACTGACCCTCGCTGACTAATACTATGGAGACTAGCTGAGGAATAGTACTGACCCTCGCTGACTAATACTATGGAGACTAGCTGAGGAATAGTACTGACCCTCGCTGACTAATACTATGGAGACTAGCGAAGGAATAGTACTGACCCTCGCTGACTAATACTATGGAGACTAGCTGAGGAATAGTACTGACCCTCGCTGACTAATACTATGGAGACTAGCTGAGGAATACTACTGACCCTCGCTGACTAACGCTACAGACTTGCGGAGGAATAGTACTGACCCTCGCTGACTAATACTATTGAGACTAGCTGAGGAATACTACTGACCCTCGCTGACTAACGCTACAGAGACTAGCGAAGGAATAGTACTGACCCTCGCTGACTAATACTATGGAGACTAGCTGAGGAATACTACTGACCCTCGCTGACTAATGCTACAGAGACTTGCGGAGGAATAGTACTGACCCTCGCTGTCTAATACTACGGAGACTAGTAGAGTAATATAACTGAGCCTCGCTGACTAATATTACGGAGATTAGCAAAGTATAACTACTAGCCCTCGATGACTAATACTAAGGAAACTAGGCCAATAATACTACTAACCCTCGTAGACTAATACTACAGTGACTAGCGGAGGAAAACTACTGACCCTCGCTGACTACTACTACAGAGACTAGCGTAATAACACTACTGACCCTCGCTGGCGAAAACTACAGATACTAGCAAAGTATAACTACTGACCCTCGCTGATGAATACTATGGAGACTAGCAAAGAATAACTACTGGCCCTCGCTGACTAATACTAAGTAGACTTGGGGAATAACACCTCTGTCCCTCGCTGACTAATACTAGGGAGAATAGCAGAGTAATACAACTGACCCTCGCTGACCAATACTACAAGACTAGCAAAGTAATACTACTGACCCTCGCTGACTAATACTACTGAGACTAGCGGAGGAATATAACTGACCCTCGTTGACTAATATTACGGAGCCTAGTGGAGTATTACTACTGACCCTCGCTGACTAATACTACTGAGACTAGTGGAGTATTACTACTAACCCCCGCTGACTAATATTATGGAGACTAGTGGAGTATTACTACTGACCCTCGCTGACTAATACTACGGAGTCTAGTGGAGTAATACATCTGACTCTTGCTGACTAATACTACGGAGACTAGTAGAGTAATACTACTGACCCTTGCTGACTAATACTACTGAGACTAGTGGAGTAATACTACTAACCCTCGCTGACTAATACTACTGAGACTAGTGGAGTAATACATCAAATCCTCGCTGAGATTTTTAAAATATTTGATTTGACTTTTCTTGTTAAAGAGTTTCTAGGTTCAAATCTGCATAACCATACAACATATCAAGATTATGAATTTCGTTAAACAGAAAATATTAAAATATTAATAATAAAAGCAACACATGAAGTCATGAAGAATAAACAAAAAGTAGATGTATGTTTCACTAGGCTTTAAATCATGGATTCAGTTGACTATATATTTTGCTTATTTATTCAATCATCACTTGATTTCGCAAATACATACATTTTTCTGAATACAATAAAAACGCTAGCTTTCTATTAACTTTAATATACTGCTGGTCATACATTAAAAACTTTATTTTTTTTAGTCACAGACATTTTAATTATTCATTAGTTTTCTTCTGTTTTAAGGTTGAATCTGGCTTCCGTTCATCACAGCTACGTGGGCCAGAGAAGCAGCAAACATTATTTATTGTGTGACTCAGAACTATGTAGGTGAGCGCTCGCAGAAAACCGCTACAACATTGAAAACAGAGAGAAAGATGTAACGTTGTAGCATTCTACCGCAAAATTACTGTCGGTGTCTGACACAAATTGTATTTCTGCTATTTGTTTAAACTCTTGGGGCCCGTCGTAATCTGATCAGATTTTGGTTTTTGGCTTGGGTCAAATCTTGCAAATGGGTTGTTCTGAAGGGAAAACTGGGTTCTAAAATGAGATTTGGATCATGTAATTTAATCCTAGTTAAAATCTGGATCAACCTTCAGGTTGTGTAGGGGGTAGGATTACACGTTTTATTTCAGGAAGGAAATGTAGCCATATTTACAAATTGGTCAGATATTCCATTTGTATATTTTTGTGTTTATACCTTTATTTATATGTTCTACTTGATTTGTGTCAATGTTGCAGTGATTAAATAGATATGTTTGATATGAGCTACCAGTGTAGTATTTCAGTATAACAGCAAGTAAGTCATAAGGTAAGTAAAAATTGAGTAAAAATTATCCCCATCATATAAACCCAAGAGATGTATAACAAATATTTATATTTCTATGAACCTGTCTGAACAATCTTTATTTTTTCTTAAATAAAAAATTTTGATATCCAAAATTTAGACTTTAATAAAAATAAATAACCACAATGTATTTGTTTATGTATATTTGTTATCTGTTGTAAGTCAGATGAGTTGACATAAAAGGAATCATGAACAAAAGTGCATGTTAATGTGTATATCAGACCCTCCAGGTCAAGGTGACCCGAATGCCCAAAACAAATGTGTATGTGGTATCCCTTGTGTTGCCTTTAGGTCAAACTCCCTGGCTTCTATAAATACATATGTAGGCCATTCACCTGGACCCAGAGACAACACAAGGGATACCTCAGAAACATTTGTTTTGGGGCCTTCGGGTCACCTTGACCCTGAGATGACACATAGGTTAAAGACAAGTGTATCAGCATGATCCAATTTTCTCCTTCAAGAAACATCTGAAGACATTTTTATTCGTTCAGGCTTTTCCTTGATTTTTTTGATTGTTTAAGCGCTTTGTGACCCTGGTCTGGAAAAGCGCTCTATAAATATAAATAACTTACTTACTTACTTACTTACTTTGTAAAAAGAGCATAAAACAGATTACCTGATTACCTATTATCATTTTGATCCAGATTACAATCTGGATTATCCATGAGCACTAGATTAGGAAAATCGTCAACAAACAGTAAAACATTATAAATTAATGGACCAAAAAAAACTTTTAAAACGTTTTTGTACCCGTGAAATTTCTGTATTTTGTTAAATAAAAAAATGATAAATGTCCAGTATAGTTACGACTTAAAATAACATCACTGTGTAGGTTTATGTATGTTTGTGTTGTTTTGTAAATCAGATCATTGGTCCAAAAATGGGATTTAAAATATTAAAAACTGGCCAATCGTCATAAACCATGAACAGTGATCAGTAGATTAGAAAGTCGCCGACAAACATCCCAAACTAATGGAGCAACAAAAAAGAAAATAAAAAAAAGTACAATTACACAAACTGCTGAGTGGAACACTGAATGATTCAAGTAAGTGCATGTAGCCCCCGGCCCTCTGTTCCCACCAAGAAAACACCCTCGCTGTCCCCGTTCATCACAAACAGCACATCTGGTGTGACAATGGCACGTTGGAGAGAGAGCGCCGCCCGAGCTGCAAAAAAAAAAAGACTGACAGCCTGCTCCTGTTTACGGCACGTTGCCACGGCAACACGTCCATCAATCACACCTCGCCGCGATGGCCTGACCCACGCGTTCTTGCCGGGGAGCGGAGCCGCAAAAGATGAAGCCTTTTTAATTCACATGCTGACACACACTCTCTCTCCTCCGCCACCTCACAAGTGCACTCGCTAACACACACGCACACACACACACATCTACACACTCGTACGGCAACACGTCGTTCATCTAAATTATCTTCCGCAACAACAACAACACAGTCGGCACGGTGACACCACAGGGTGCCTTTTTGTTCCCTCGTCAGTTATCGCGGTGCCAATCTCTGAGGTCAGCATTACCAGTACACAAAGTCAGCAGTAATGCACGTATAATTACAAAATACATATGGGTAATGAATACATTTTTCTTGCTGTAGGCAAAATTCCTGATCATTTTATCAAAGCTTACATCAAGTAGTCTTCTTTTTTATCATCTATGTGTGTCGGGGTGTTGTTCAAAGTGCTGTGAGTAAAAACAAAATAGCTATAAATAATAATAAAATACCCTCAAAATTGATTATAAACGACTGTAATAGACTAGAATTTGAGAAGCGTTAAAACATTAGAAAGGAATAAAAGTTTACCTGATCTTTCTTTAAATGGAATCAAAAACCAACAAGATTGTGTCGTAGTTGTCAATTGCAAGGGGGGGCGGAAAAGGGGTGCAGAGACTTCCATCATTTGATCTTTTGTTAATTGTAAGAAGGTGGTGGTAGACCCTCATTAAATTAAAATAAATAAATCAATTCTAATACATCACGATGAAGAAAATGTTTAAAGCATCATGAAGACTTCTGACCTATCGGTGAAGGTTGAAGGGGGGAACGACAACTTGATCCGGACAAGGGAAAGGGGGAAGAAAAGGGGGAAGAAAATGGGGGAGAAGACCCCCCATGAAATTTTAAGATCTGTCTAATTTTTAACTCTATGTATAACATACTAAATAAGAAAGATTTACAAAGTGTTAGCTCCTATCAAAATGTGGTAAAAAATATATAAATATAAAATAGTATATATAGTAATATACACATATATATATAATAGAATATAAAAATCTTTATTTCATCTTAATAAGTCCCTAATTTATCTGCGAAGGTGAGTTTGTACCAGGCTTGGTCCGAGAGTCTACGGGCGAGAAGTGGGGGACACCCTGGACAGGACGCCTCACTGTCCTGAAAGACGGACATCAATTCACACACACTCATATGCCCAATTTCCCCAATTCCAAATCAAACTCTGTATCTTTTTGGACTGCGGGAGGAAACCGGAGTGCCAGGAGTAAACCCAACTCGGGGGTGAACATACAAACTCCTCACGACCTGGAAGGGAACCGACAACCTTCTTGCTGCGATCGCACTAAACCACTGCACCACCGAGTCAGAGAACATTTACAAATGTGTTGATGCCTGCTGTCGCACTTATATCCTCCCCTCACACACACACACACACACACACACAAACACACACACACGCACACGCACACACACCTGTGGAATAGAGGCTTTTACGTGGGCGGACGAACGTGGCGCAGCAGCGTAAGTGCTAATGGCTCTAAAATGAGTGGACTACAAGTCATTGAAGAAGACGATGTTGTCCTCTGACACAATCGCTGCCTGCTCCGTCCGGCTCCGAGTCCGAGGGCGGCTGTTTGTGCCGACCAGTAATTGCCTGGAGGACTGATTCTGAACAATGTGTCATCTCACGGACTGTAATCAAGCCTCATTATTCATTCTTCGCCCGGGCCGATCTGGCCGCCGGAGACACAATGGCTGACCCTTAGGGCGCCTCATCTCTGCTGCCTGGTGACTATGTGCGACCACTTCTGCTCTCTCTCTCCTCCTCCTCCTCTTTCTCCCGCCACCTCTTTAGAATCATCTGCTCTCATCTCGCACTCTTTGCCCCCTCGCTCTTTCTCACGTTTCTGAATCCCCTTCCTTCACACTCATCAAACTTGAATTTTATCCCCGCGTCAGAACTTTCCGCCGCCGCTCCGGCAACAATGAAATCACACTCCCGATAGATCTCGCCTTAATTCTCCCTCTTTCAAGTTTCATTCGCTTTCTCTCTTGCAGTTTCCCTTTTGTTAAAATCCTGGTTCTCCAAGTGAGTAACGGGGTTTTAACAACCGCCCACCCACCCCCCCCCCTGTACAAGACCCAGAGGGGGTGACAAAGAGCTAATTTCTGTCATTATTACCGTACAGGCCTTATGCCGTTAATGTGCAATAAGTGAAATTCATTATCCTGATAGAGGGGTCTCTCCGAGAGAGAGAGAGAGGAGGAAGCTGATCGATAACTCGATCTTGTGCTCAGCGTGGGTTCCTTCTCTTCTGTCTCAGACCGTCGGTGCGTCTGATGACGGAAGGCGGCAGCGATCCACGGCGTTTTTTTTGGTTTTCTGACGGCGTGCTTTCGCGATCAATGGACACAAATCTAATCAGTTCGCGATCACCACCAACGACCGGCGTAATAGCATTAGCCGGGGGGGGGGTGGGAGGTAACCTTGCCAAAGTTCAAGGTCATTCATGAGGAAAACAGAGGACGAATAATGAAAAAAAAATGGAATAAGGTAAGGTAAGATAAAAGGTAAGGTAAAACTTTATTGATCCCTCAGGAGGTCTCTTTTGGGAAATTGTTTAAATTTTTAAAAAAAGTTTAAAAGTGGGGACTTAGGAAGTATAATAGTGACATCATAACATTTTAATGTTGGAACTTTTGTTGGAAAAACGTTTTCTTTTCCCCTAAATAATTAAATTCAATATTTTCTATATTAAAAGTAGTGATTGACTGATGAAGCTTCATGAAGCAGTGTCATGTTGTTTAGAGGTCAGTAGTTGGCGCCATCCGTTGAAAATTGATGTTTCATTAGAACAGTTTAAACAAAAGAGGAAATAGTGCAGAGATCGCCATCTAGTGGACTCTGAACATAATGACACTGCTTCATGAAGCTTCATCACAGCATCACTAGATTCCGCAACCAGTTGTACACAATAATTTATTTTATCCCCTTTTAATTTTCACTAAAGTACATCATTAGTAGTTATTTATGTCATGACAGGTGTGGAAATAATAATTTTCAATCCAAGCACAACCGTTTTGAGTCTCTTCCAAACAACAGTGTATCGTGCAAGATCTTCCGCCGCGTCACATACGTAAAACATCTGTCAGTGACTGAAAAAATTAATTTCACTAATTGGACGATTGAATTTTGAAAAGTTCCATTAAAAAAAATTAACATTTCATCAAAGTATGTTAAATTACAAGTGCACATTTGAATTTAATTATTAGTTATTTCACCAAGTAAGAAAAATCCAGACTAACTCTACTAAATATCTAATTATTAAACCGAAGTTTCATCAATTGAATTATAAAATGTGACCGTTATGGTATAGCATGTGTTATATATTTTAAAAATCATCCCACAATGTAGCATCCTGTTACATCCTCTTACAAAGACATTGGTTCCTTAAGTGACACCACATTCCGCTCAAACTTGTGACACTTGTTATCTTTGGACAATCCCGTAAATCTACAACTATTTATATTCTTTTCTCAAATTGGGTCGTCTTTCCAATCCCCTCCCTATTGTTGGATTGAGGAAAACCTCTGGGTTGAGAGGAGAAACGTCTTTCTAGAACCCTTGGATCACCATGACCTGGATGAATGAGAACCTTCATTGACATCTTTCTACATATTTTATTAATTCAATTATAACACTGTGACCTTCATCAAAAAATCATGACCACAGCTTTGCATTCTGTAACGCCAGTTGCTTACAAAGACACTTTTATCTAATTTGAGGTTATTTCCACAACAATTGCCAAGATTATCAGCCTGCAAATAGAATAAATAATACCCGAAGAAATATTGAAGCAACAACGTCATTGAGGCTCACACGGCTGCACACTGACATGTGATAAAGCAGAAACTATAGATGACCCAGGCTCGCCTTCGTGCCCCCTCTTAGCGATTAAATATGACCTCTCCACCTCACCCCCCCCCCCCCCCGAGCGAGGGCCGTGTACCTGTTAAATTCTATTGCCTGGGTAGATCGATCAGACTTGCCCCGGCTTTATGGCCGTAACCCTTATAGACATATATCTGATTGAGAAAGCGGCGGGAAAACGGCTTTCCTCCAGAAAGAACATGATGAAAATGACAGATTTTATGTCCCCTGCCGTGTCAATAAAGCAGCGCCGCTGAGCCGAGCCACGGACGAGCGACGACTCTCTGGCCTTTCCTGCGATCTCATCAGCTGGAGCGAGGGAACAGGGGAAGTTACACGCTGCCTTCATCAGCAAGAGACCCGTGATTTCTGCTAACAGACGTGTGTACAGGCTGATGACTGCGGTCAATGCTGGATCTATTCTGGTATATTAAGATTATTTTCAGGGAAAAAGACACAGAGGTACTTAACTGTAGGGATAATACAATTAATTAAAATATGTCCAACCTTCTCGATGCTTGAGTGGACACAGTTGAAATCTTCATTCAGACTATCAATTTTTGGGTAGAAGCCCTGGTACCTCCGTTTTCATCGCACTTATCACCCATTGGAAAGAGCCAGTAGGGTCCTCTGTGCTTTTAGGTTAGTCAAGAAGGATTTTTCTAAGACGCACTAAATGTCAGTCAATCATGATTCTCATTGTTCAGTAACGTTAACCAAATTTTGATTAAACGTTTTTCTTTCCTACACCTTATTCTTGTTTAAGATCTTACCTGACTTTTTTTTAATATCAATTGTCAGGGATTTTCTCCTCGGAATGAAAACAGTGACAAGTTTTAGAATAAGAACAAAGTAAGAAACCTTTCAGTACCAGCAAGGAGTGAAGGCGCTTCTTACGGTTAGTCCCAAACCACTGAAGGTCTTCGAACCGTGCTTGCCTTTTTATTTTAGAAAGCTCAGAGCATGACACACTTAAATACAAACAGTTTGTTCATTTGTTGCTGGACGCAGCCAGGAAAAAACGTATTTCTGTATGAGTCAGTCAGCGCGGCATAACAGCCTGCACGGGGAGACCAACTCTTACATCTTGGTGAGGTCACTGTATCTTAATGCAAAAACTGTGTTTGATAAACCCGAGGTCTTATTTTAATTGTTGGTTTTGAGTAGGATTCTGAATCTTCCATGGGTTAATGATTTAAATCTCCATTGAACATTATTATATCACAGTATTTTCGCGCACTTACAGCACTTTCCAACTTTTAAGCCTCATGTTATCTCAGGGTCAGTATAACCCGAAGGCCCAAAAACAAATGTGTTTGTAGTATCCCTTGTGTTGCCTTCAGGTCATCTTGACCCTGAGATAACACAAGCGTTAACCTTGGACACTGAAGGTTAAGAATTTTAGGTATTTGTGGAAAAGAAAAGAACAGAAAATTTAGTGTATTGTGTTGTATTTTTCGTGTTATAATTGAACAATTTTGAGTTATTTTGAATATACTAATGTTTGATTGGGCAGTATCAAAGGATGTTTTTTTTTTATCACAACTGAACGAGGTAAGAAAGTTATTGTGAACGCGTTTAATAAAGTTGTACCGACTTTTTCATTTTGCTCAATGTGCCTTTTAAATGTGAAATAAGTTATAAAATAGACCATTCATTGACAGTGCGTCTTATAATCCAATGTGCCGTATAGTGCGGAAGATGCAGCATCTGGCTCTCACCACCTTTCACTTTATAAAAACTTAAGATTTAACTAGAATATTTCATTAATAAACATCGAGGATGTGCAATTTAAGTGTTTTTTAAACAGTTTATTTTATTCTAGAACATATTTCTGTGAGTATACCAAGAGGAAAATTTAAGTGTCTATCTGTGTAGATACTGTTTAAATTGTTTTACTTTGCTAGTTATTGACTAAAAGTACCTGTTTAAAAAGACTCTGGGTGAAGAAAAACCATAAGTCAAGTAAAAATAAATAAACATATACGTATATTATGTCACTTGTAAACATATTTTTGCAACTCAGAAATAGAAATCAAGTGACAAAGTTAGTTTTCCATTGGTTTTGCAAACTGGCTGATAAAACAAAGACCCCCTAATAACCTCCTCGACTGAGGTAAGCATCGAAACAAAACCTTCCATGTGTCCATGAAGCCTCTATTGTAGCTGTCGACCAAGTGTCATAATGTTCCTCTATTACCCTCTCTTCATGTTCGCACCATCTCAACAACCCTCGTCCAGTCATCATCGACGATAAAACCAACCCAAAGGAAGTTTATAATGGAATTAAATCACATTTCTGTAACAACTACAGAAGTTTCAACTCCCCGTCGACACCATCGCTTCCTGTTCTCTCCCGCCCTCAAAAGAAGTGGCTGTAAAGAATCACTCAAGCCGCACTAAGCAGATGCCTGAGAGTTAGGTCATTTTCCCAGGAGCCACCGAGTGGGCATTGGCAGGACCTCAAAAAGAGGGGACACCATCTGTTCGCCTCCTGAAAAGGTTGGTGACACCTTCTGTGGTACCAACAACTTCTAATTAAGTAGCCAAGAATGCAGCGGCAACAGCAGCTCCAGCACATGACGGTAGGTTCGCCTCACGCCGACGACAACACGACAGACCCCCGGTCAGTGTGATGCACCTCGTCGCATCTGGTCTAATGAAGGATCTGGGAAAAGTGGGAAACTGTATATGTGCACAGCGGTCAAAACTCAAACATATCAGGAAGTGACATCACCGGTTGTTACCACACTGTATGAGGAAGGAAGTTTAGAAAGTGGATGTATTTTCAAGTAGAATTTAACATGATTTTGCCGTTATTTGAGGGTAAATTGACACAGAAAAACAGGATTGTGACATTTATATAATGGAAATATATGCCATTTCTGCCCCAAACATCCGAAACTCGGACTCCATAAACTCTTTCAAAAGCCAACTCAAAAGCCAACTCAACCCCTGACTCCACCCATACCATACCTGACCCTATTTTGAATTTGTTTTCGTGTTTTTTATTTTCTTTTATTTATATTCTATGCAATGTAAAGCGTCTTTGAGTGACCTCCAAAAAAGCGTTATACAAAACCTATCAATTATTATTATTATTATTATAAATATTGTCCATTACTGTACTGACAAACAATCAAAAAAACACTCCCAACAGAACCCTGCATCGCGCCTGTTTTCGAATCCGCTTTTGTGTGTCTAATACCATAATTAATTGTTCTACGGAAACCTCGGAATCCGTGTAAGCCTGTTGGTCAATCCCGGCATGATTCCGCTAATTTCAATCACGCAAACGGATTAAAGCGAAAAGACAACCAGACGTAACATCTTCTCCCGATTTCCATCACTCCCTCAGCCAAAACCGGCAGCTTAGAAATGTTACTAATTAGGCGTATTAAGTAATTAAAAAGAGGTCTTAATTATATCGGTACCACCGGGACTGGCACGGCTGCGAGCAGAGCTGACGCCTGAACGGGTTCACAGGCAAAAAAGACAGTATGTTAGCTGTTCAATAATAGATTTAGCTAAAGTGACAAAGGCGTTGAAAGTATCGAACCCACTACCTTTTATGAAGTTAATAGTTCAACCATTGGTTCTACCACAGGCTGGATTCTCTGTGCGTGACCTCAGTCAGAGTTTCCAACATACTCTGATTTGAAGAGCGATTCAAACACAAACCCAAAGGAGAATTCAGCAGAGAGCTTTTTGTTGGACGCGAACCAAGGTACGAATCATTTTTTGATGCCGCTGCCCTTGTGAGGATCAGACGGGAGGGAGGGGCCATCGTGTCACATGTTTTGGCAAAAAATATTCCCACAGATACAAACTCATTTGAACAAAGAACAAAATGCACTTGAATGCGGGTCTTTGAGACCTTGTGTTTGTTGTCGGTTAACACCATCAATCCTCTTGTCTGTTAGACAAATAGATCAAAGACGGGTGAAGGTGTTTTGATTCTGAAGCTAAGTTCACTTATTTATCTACTGCTGTATCTCCTCTAATGTGCCTCTAAAACGATCCACGATGGTCACGGGTCGTTCCGAAAATCCCTGAATTATTGTGCATCTTGTGTAATTGCTTCTGGATCTCTTACAAATGTATCACATACTGATCAGACCAACATGATTCTTATTTCGACCAAGTTAGCTAGTGGTTATTTACAAGTTGGTTACGTCATGGGTACTCCACCCTAGTCCACCTAAGATTTAGGAATACAGACTTTGGGTGAAAATGTACTTAAAATTATTAAAATTCACTTATCAGAATCACAATCAGAATCACAATCCTTTATTTGTCCCGTGAGGGGAAATTCGGTTTAAACAGCAACATACCAAAAAATAAAAACACCCAGAAATAAAAATAAAATGAAAAAAATCTAAATAGAGTAGAATAAATCTATCCTATATTATAGATTATAAATCTGCCCTATATTATATATATACACTAACATATTTACAAAAATAACAAGAAGAAAAGGTGCAGTTAAATAATTATCTTGGTGTGTTCTTGACTAAGAAGAAAAGACTAAAGGAATTTTATATACAGGTAAATTGTTATTCTACAAAAGATAATTTTCTTTTAATTCTTGAATTTTTGTGCACTTAAATACTTTAACACTTGCAGGTTTGTTAGTAAATTGTTCCTCAACAAACTGTCTCTATGACTACAGTATGTTGTTGTTACTTGTGTTGCACAAACTGCTTTGCAAAGTACGGTTAATGAGTAAAATAATTTTACAATTGATTTTTTTTTCTCTCCAAAATGCTGGTAAACACTTCGTAAAGTTCCACTTTTTTGTCGTTTAACTTCCTGTTCTTCCTTTCTTTCCCATGTTATAGATTAAACAAATGTTGCAAGAAGTTTTTGTATTTTTGCGTTTTTTTCTGGTTTACTCGTGAGTGTTTTTTGGCTTTATGTTTTCTTAATAGTTTTCCAGGTTCCCTGCTGTCCTGTTTTTCCCTGTTTATTTCCCCAGTTCTGTGAACGGTTTGGTTTTTGGACTCATGGGGATATTTGGTTTATTTTGACTTTGTGATCATTATTTGGACTCTATGATATTTGTTCGACTTTTTTATCAATTCCGTTTTGTAGTTTGTTTGCTGACTACGATCTCTTAGGTTTCTACAATTTACACATAATTTCTAATAAATACAAACTTTATAATTCCATATTGAGGTATTCTGGCTTTTAACGCATGGCCAGTGTCATCTCACTGTAGGGTAGAAAGGTAATATGTTATCACAGGTATAAGATAAGTATCGGTTGATACCTAAAGTCAAGGGGCCTCATGTAGAAAGAAGATTGTGGATCTTCTACTCGGACACTCAAATCCAGAAAGTGGTGCACGTACAAAAATATTAAGGTGTATAAATCTGCGCGTACACACAAATAAAAGCATGTTTCCTTTGTACATCCCAATCAACGAAGAATTAATTGCAGTTTTTCGTCCCCTTCCACGTCATAATTTAGATATTTATATCATATTCAAATGAACTGGAGTCTGTGATTTTTCTCTCCGAGATCAGAAAAACCAAATGAAAACAGGAATTTAAACTGGATTAACAGTTTATATTTGTTCATTTAATCATTTCTAACATGGATCACATACTTACATTTAAATGAGCACAGATGAGCTCCGGTATAAATGTTTATATTTTACATAAACGGTAATTAATGCGAATATTATATTTACAGAGACGATCAGAGGCTTATTTGAAACATCTTTAAATGGAGTTTTACAAGAATAAAACTCAGTAACTTCAAGCACAGAGTGTTGATGATGTTGTGAAGATGGTCTGATCTTCATATGAATGTGCAGCTGAGCAACACACGCACAAATTCTTATTACATTCATGAAATAAAAGCGTTTTGTTTAAAAATCACAAATGAACAAAACATGTGACGGTGTATTTATTTGATGTATAAGTGTGTTTTTCAAGGAGATCGCTTTGAATTCATGATCATATGAGGGAAACTTTAGCTTTGATGAAACATGATGTTGTTTCACAAGAACGTCTGTGACACTCGTAGAGAAAGACTTCATCAGACGCTGATCATTTTGTTCGTAATATTATAAAAACAAGCTCATAATTCCTTTACATTTTTTCTGAATAGTGTCAGATAGCAGCTTAAAATATTCAGTATAAAACGATCATTTTGTCTTAATAAATACAGATCATCAGTTTGTTGAATGCGAACATGTACATAAGTTTGTGAATAATCTAATATCCACTCGTGTAACTACAAACAATTATGTGTTAATTTTTGATCAATATTGATCGTTAATGTAACTCTGATGTGAACATCTCAACATGACTAGTGAGGCTGACATGCATCTGAGCAGTAAATACGTCATAAGTCGTACGCCACCTACGTGTCGGAAAGTCCGACCTTTTTAACGCTCTTTTCCTTATTGATACGTATGGACTTTGACGTGGAAAAGCATGTCCGTACGTTTTTTGTACGTACGACCCATTAGTACAAGTCAGATCTATTGACCTTTAATTTAACACAAACCATACAAATTACAGATTTAAAATAGGTTTAGAGAATTCAATAAACCGGAGCTGCCACGGAAGTATCACTAATATCGGAAGCATCTCGGGAACTTTTGAGGGATGAATCCACTGACAAATTGGCAGCAAATGAGTTGATTAACAGTTTAAGTGCGATAAGACATTGAAGAGCCTCGTGAAAATATGAACGTTCTGCTAGTTTTCATCTCTCGCCCCAGAGCAAAAAAATATCCAAATTGCGCCTCCGACATGAATTATTCATGCGATCCTTCGATGGGGATTAGAAGAGCACAAGGTCCCTACAACCCCCCATTCCCCAAAACTTCTTGTCGCGCAGCGGGGAAGGAGTGCGTGTGCGAGGGTAGGGGTGTTGGGGTGCAGGGGGGTGTACAGGCCTCCCTCTGTTTCCCTGCCTCACCCCCCTGCAGCGAGACATGGCACCCCCTGCAGGAGGTGCAGCGCTTCGTTTCCCTTGTCCCTCTGGGCGAGCGTGTGTGTGTCACACACATGCGAAAACACACACCGTGATCGTTGACCCATCAATCAAAAGTGCACAGACGAAATCTTCTTTTTTTTCTCTTCTAATTGGAGTTTTTGTATCAGTATATTGATGTTTGATGAATACAAAAAATTGAGCAATTTGCTGAAAGCATTGGTTTCTTTTCCAGTCTGTTTGCAAACTTGGATGTTTTTTGGACTGTGGGAGGAAACCGGGAGTACCAAGATTAAACTAGCATTGACATATCCAGGTAGCGGTCAACTGAAATTGACTGGTAATTCTAAACCAACCATCGTGCAGGCTGTAAAAAAAAAAATGTTTTAAATCAAAGTTTACAGGTAACATTAGCGTTTTTCAAACATATTTGAAAAAAAAAATAAATATGAAAATGTTTATGATCATTTTAATGTAATATTATCAGAATTAAAAAACGTGATATCGGTTATTAATATTTTGGTGTGTCTACTGTATGTTCTCATGTATGGTTGTATGGTTCAACTTTTCTTGACAACATAAATGTTGGAAGAATTAGAATAAGTATATCAATCAAAATCCATCAATCAATACCAAGATGATTGTTATTTGTGTGCTATTTTATTAGCAAAATAAAAGAAACACAGTGGTCCCCAACAACCGTGGAGGGACCAGTACCGGGTCCGGTTCTAAAAAGGTGTTTTATTTTGAAAGAAAATACTGGATTTTCTCCAAAATAATATAATCCTGTCACTGTTGCGTTAAGACCATGGTTTTAATCAAGTTTCCACCAAAGATTAACCTGTAAAATATAGAAAATGAGTAAAAAAAACAAAGGCTAAATGGGACCATCTCTCCGTGGAGAATGGTGAGATCTACTTGAATAGACTCAACTTTTTGATTTTTGCAGGTCGTGCCATTTCACTTCTGCTGTAACTAATGTCGACATTAAACCAGTCTGCAGTGAAAAAAAAGGTTGCGGACAATTGCTATAATTTATCCCTAATTGCCCAAAGGAATTCCCCCAAGACATTAATAAAGTTATATCTCATCTAATCTCACAAAAAAAACATCAAAATATGAATGTACCATCACAAAAAGAAAACTAAGGATGACTAGAAAATGTTTCCTTCAACAGAGAAAAATCTCTAGACTTATATATCACAACATGATCTGGAGTTTATAATCCATGCGTTTGTGTCTTTTTGTTTAGACTATTGTAACAGATTATTTTCGTGTCTAAACAAGAAGGATCTATCTCGCCTGTAGTTAATACCAAAGCGAGAATTCTGACCTGTTCTAGTAGAAGAACTCACATTTCTCCGATCCTTAAAACTCTTCACTGGCTGCCAGTATCTTTGGGGATCAATTTTAAAATTCTTACTTTCAGATCTATTCATGGTCAAACTTACATCAGTGATCTGATCCAGCCTTACACCCCAGCTCGGGCTCTGAGGTCTGTGGATCAGAATCTACTGATGGTTCCTGAACACGGTTCAGGACCAGAGGAGAGAAATCTTTTCAGACTGTTGCTCCTAAGCTTTGGAACGATCTTCCTCTGTGTTTGATGATCTACTGACTCCTTCAAGAAACATCTTAAGACGTTTCTATTTGTGTTTGTCTTATTTGTCTTGATCTTTTAAAGTATATATTTTAACAGTGTATTGTTTTTGATTGTTTAAGCGCTTTGTGACCCTGGTCTAGAGAGACGCTTTACAAATAACCTTTATATACTTACTATTATCTGGTTTATTATCAAGTTCTTTAGATCCTTTAAACAAAATCTGAACATACACAACCCTTGTATGTGAATTGAAACGTGAAGCATGAACTTCCTGTTTCACCAAAATAAAACACAGTCTTTAACATTGAAAGAAGACAAACTTCTCATGCATCGTTTGAGACAAATATTTTTTTGTTTCGTTTTAAAGTGAAACATTTTTCTTTTAATCTGGTTTGCAGTTGCAGTTGCTCTTTCTAGCATTTGGCCAATAAAGACACACACAAGCACGCGCACACACACACACACACACACTTCCTCTCAATTAGCCGACAATTACCAGCACATAGATCTGCTCCACTTCCACAGGAAACAATATCATTGCTCAACTAGCGCTCTAATATTAAGTGATAATGGGATTGTTAGTCCATGGATGAGCTATACCTTTAATTATGCTGACACACACACACACACCGTCGCTCCTCTCAAACACACACACAGTCATAGAGTAATTGGCTGAGCAATGGGAGAAGAGGTCTGGATAATTAATTAATCTATCTGACTGACCAGTTTTACATCCCCACCAGGGAGAGGAAGAGAGGGAGGGAAGGGAGGAAGAGAGAGAGAGAGCTACTCGCTGCTCGCAGACGATCTATGGCCTCGCTTGAAATGGAAACGGCTTGTCAGAATGTATTAGGTGTGTATGGGCTATAATTTCACACACACTGGAATAGATATCTCACACCTCTTACACACATATGCTCCCTTACTTACCCACACACACACACACACAGACACACACACACTACAGCTACATATTCATCTGGATTTTATCGATTCCGAAGCTTATCGATCTTTCAGTCAAACTGCGGAGCGAGCGGGTCCGATGTACATTTCAGATGATATTCTATCTCTTCATTTACGCTGATGAAGGTCGGAAACATTTTGACACAAATTATTTTTTTCAGTCACTGACACGGAAAGTTGTTTTACGTATGTGGCGCGACACGATAAACACATGTTGTTTGGAAGAGACTCAAAATAATTGTACTTCGATGTCATGACAGGAATAAGTACTACTGATGTACTTTAGTCAAAAATAAAAGGGATAAAATAAATACTTGTGTACAACTGGTTGTGGATTCTATTGATGCTGTGATGAAGCTTCGTGAAGCAGTGTCATCTAGTCCACTAGATGGCGGTCTCTGCACTGTTGTCTTTTGTTTTGAACAACTGTTCTGATGAAACATCGCATCATGGCGCCACCTACTGACCTGTAAACAACATGACACTGCTTCATGAAGCTTCATCAGTCCATCACTGGTGAAAACTGTCTGAAAAATGGTGCCGAAAATGGTGCTTCAAGAATAAAAGCAACATTGTAAAGTGGTAAATTTAAAAAAATGTTCAATAATAAAATTAAAGTTTCTGCTAAACCTGTCAATTTGAACAGATTTTAAGTCAATGACAATGACAAAAAAAAACTGAGTGGGTTCTAGACTTCCCACTGCATCGAGAGAAACATATTGTACGAACTGTTTAATTAACATGAAAGAAAATGTCATTGGACATTTCAAGGCTTTTTGTTTTGTATACGTTTGAGTTCCAAAAATTGCAAGTACAATTGGATATTTTTAATAAGTCTAACTAATAAACCTGAATCCAAATATTTTCATCTGTTTTTGAACACAGTCAAACAACTTTCAACTATAATCAAATATTTTTCACTGTAATCAAACAATTTTAAACTATAATCCAACATTTTTCAAATAAAAGCCAACAATTTTAAACTATAATCAAACACTTTTCAACTATAATCAAACATTTTTCACTGTAATCAAACAATTTTCAACTATAATCAAACATTTTTCAACTATAATTCAACAATTTTCAATTATAATCCAACAATTTTCAACTATAATCCAACATTTTTCAACTATAATCCAACATTTTTCAACTATAATCAAACAATTTTCAACTATAATCCAACATTTTTCAACTATAATCAAACAATTTTCAACTATAATCAAACAATTTTCAACTATAATCAAACATTTTTCAACTATAATCAAACAATTTTCAACTATAATCCAACATTTTTCAACTATAATCAAACAATTTTCAACTACAATCCAACATTTTTCAACTATAATCAAACAATTTTCAACTATAATCCAACAATTTTCAACTATAATCAAACAATTTTCAACTATAATCAAACATTTTTCAACTAAAATCAAACAATTTTCAACTATAATCAAACAATTTTCAACTATAATCAAACATTTTTCAACTATAATCAAACAATTTTCAACTACAATCCAACATTTTTCAACTATAATCAAACAATTTTCAACTATAATCCAACAATTTTCAACTATAATCAAACAATTTTCAACTATAATCGAACATTTTTCAACTATAATCAAACAATTTTCAACTATAATCAAACAATTTTCAACTATAATCAAACAATTTTCAACTATAATCCAACATTTTTCAACCATAATCAAATGATTTCAACTGTAACCAAACAATCTTGAACTATAATCTAACCATTTTTCAACTGTAATCAAACAATTTTCAACTATAATCAAACAATTTTCAACTATAATCAAACAATTTTCAACTATAATCCAACATTTTTCAACTATAATCAAACAATTTTCAACTATAATCCAACATTTTTCAACTATAATCAAACATTTTTCAACTATAATCAAACAATTTTCAACTTCAATCCAACATTTTTCAACTATAATCAAACAATTATCAACTATAATCCAACAATTTTCAACTATAATCAAACAATTTTCAACTATAATCGAACATTTTTCAACTATAATCAAACAATTTTCAACTATAATCAAACAATTTTCAACTATAATCAAACAATTTTCAACTATAATCCAACATTTTTCAACTATAATCAAACATTTTTCAACTATAATCAAACAATTTTCAACTTCAATCCAACATTTTTCAACTATAATCAAACAATTATCAACTATAATCCAACAATTTTCAACTATAATCAAACAATTTTCAACTATAATCAAACATTTTTCAACTAAAATCAAACAATTTTCAACTATAATCAAACAATTTTCAACTATAATCAAACATTTTTCAACTATAATCAAACAATTTTCAACTACAATCCAACATTTTTCAACTATAATCAAACAATTTTCAACTACAATCCAACAATTTTCAACTATAATCAAACAATTTTCAACTATAATCGAACATTTTTCAACTATAATCAAACAATTTTCAACTATAATCAAACAATTTTCAACTATAATCAAACAATTTTCAACTATAATCCAACATTTTTCAACCATAATCAAATGATTTCAACTGTAACCAAACAATCTTGAACTATAATCTAACCATTTTTCAACTGTAATCAAACAATTTTCAACTATAATCAAACAATTTTCAACTATAATCAAACAATTTTCAACTATAATCCAACATTTTTCAACTATAATCAAACAATTTTCAACTATAATCCAACATTTTTCAACTATAATCAAACATTTTTCAACTATAATCAAACAATTTTCAACTTCAATCCAACATTTTTCAACTATAATCAAACAATTATCAACTATAATCCAACAATTTTCAACTATAATCAAACAATTTTCAACTATAATCGAACATTTTTCAACTATAATCAAACAATTTTCAACTATAATCAAACAATTTTCAACTATAATCAAACAATTTTCAACTATAATCCAACATTTTTCAACTATAATCAAACATTTTTCAACTATAATCAAACAATTTTCAACTTCAATCCAACATTTTTCAACTATAATCAAACAATTATCAACTATAATCCAACAATTTTCAACTATAATCAAACAATTTTCAACTATAATCGAACATTTTTCAACTATAATCAAACAATTTTCAACTATAATCAAACAATTTTCAACTATAATCAAACAATTTTCAACTATAATCAAACAATTTTCAACTATAATCAAACATTTTTCAACTATAATCAAACAATTTTCAACTATAATCCAACATTTTTCAACCATAATCAAATGATTTTCAACTGTAACCAAACAATCTTGAACTATAATCTAACCCTTTTTCAACTGTAATCAAATATTCATACACTATTAATAAACTATATTTTTTAACTGTAATGAAGCAGTTTTCTGATGATCAAAAGTGATATTGATATTGAGCAGAAAATTAACAGTATTTAAATGTTTTTGAAAATCCATCCTAGCTCTGAATTTTGATCAAAATAATAAACATTGACTGCAGACAAGCAGGAAATAATAGAATTAGTTTAAATAAATTCACGATAATCCAAACACTTCAAAACACCAGAATGAAACTCATGAAATTCAATAGAAACTAGTGACGTAAACTACAAAAAGTCAAGTGTGAAACTGATCTCAGACGTGAGTTGCTCTTCTATGGAAGTCGTGTAGTACAGAACCCTCCATGTGTCAGTGTCTGTCAGAGTCAACAACAACAGGATGGAAGGAACACAACACACCTCATCTGAGAGGTGTGTGTGGGGGGTGTGTGTGTGTGTGTGGCAGGTACATCACGTCTGTGGTAATGGAGCAGCAGATGGAAGTATCAGAATCACGTGAAACCATTTGACACAAACACACACACAGTGTTCATACAATGAAAACTCGGAGAAAAACAAGACGCCCGAGCCGTGAAACGTCTATAAATAAACAACACACAAGTTGAACAAGTCTTTTACTGCTTGACTCCACGTTGCGGGTCAGATATTAAAGCTCTTTGCTTCACATACCCAGTGTTTTAAGTTAAGTTTTCTTTCTTTTAAGGTTTACTGGATTTTTTTTAGGTCAAATTTAAACGCACAATAAATAAAGTTTAACCCAATGGAGTGGCCTAGTACCTACATCTTAGCCAGGATCTGTTTAAGGACCTGAAACCTTAGTTTTTTTTCAAAATACACTTTGGAAACCTCAATGATTTGACGTGGATCTGCAAAGAGGAGTGTTTCCAAAACTCTCCGTAGATGTGTATTATCTACTGGTAATATTTGATCTAAAAGTGGATCAAATAGTGCATTTAAAATATGTTGTTTATTTTATTGTATCTCTTTGATAGCCTGTGTTAAAACAGGCCTACCATCTAAATTATAGACCTCTTTATTTTCTTTTCAATTGGTGTTCTTACATAATCATTTATTTATTTTCAACTATAATCAAACAATTTTAACTATAATCAAACAATTTTCAACTATAATCAAACAATTTTCAACTATAATCAAACAATTTTCAACTATAATCAAACAATTTTCAACTTCAATCAAAAAAAATTCAACTATAATTAAACAATTTTCAACTATAATCAAACAATTTTTAATTTAAATCAAACAATTTTCAACTGTAATCAAACAATTTTCAACTATAATCAATCAATTTTCAACAATAATCAAACAATTTTCAACTGTAATCAAACAATTTGTAATTTAAATCAAACAATTTTCAACTATAATCAATCAATTTTCAACAATAATCAAACAATTTTCAACTGTAATCAAACAATTTGTAATTTAAATCAAACAATTTTCAACTATAATCAAACAATTTTCAACTGTAATCAAACAATTTTCAACTATAATCAAACAATTTTCAACTGTAATCAAACAATTTTCAACTATAATCAAACAATTTTCAACTGTAATCAAACAATTTTCAACTGTAATCAAACAATTTTCAACTGTAATCAAACAATTTTCAACTATAATCAAACAATTTTCAACTGTAATCAAACAATTTTTAATTTAAATCAAACAATTTTCAACTATAATCAAACAATTTTCAACTATAATCAAACAATTTTCAACTGTAATCAAACATTTTTCAACTATAATAAAACAATTTTCAACTATAATCAAACAATTTTCAACTGTAATCAAACAATTTTTAATTTAAATCAAACAATTTTCAACTATAATCAAACAATTTTCAACTATAATCAAACAATTTTCAACTGTAATCAATCAATTTTCAACAATAATCAAACAATTTTCAACTATAATCAAACCATTTTTAATTTAAATCAATCAATTTTCAACAATAATCAAACAATTTTCAACTATAATCAAACAATTTTCAGAAAAAAAACAGGTGTGTGTTAAAAACGTCGATGACAAGGTATTACGGTAAAATGCAGTCCCTACTTTCCATAAAGTTTATTTACCCGAAAAACAAACTACACCCATTTTCTACTCACCCTCATGTCGACCAATGGTCAGCATTATTTTCAAAGTAATTGATGTCTTTGTTAGAGTTACAGGCAGAAATGTATGTTCGTACGAAGGTTGCAAACGGTCCTCACGTTTCTACGTCCAAATAGACACTCGAACATCCAAATACCTCCATAGCGCTCGACTGTAAGGTCCATCTTGTATTGAAGCCTGACATGAGAAGCTGAAAATCTAAACTAAGAGACTGCAAGCACGGGCAAGATTTACCCTTAGACGGTAAGAGCTTCAACCTGACCATGAATAGATCTGAAACTAAGAACCAGAATTTTAAAATTGATCCTGAAAGAAACTGGCAGCCAATTAAGAGATTTAAGGATCAGGAGAAATGTGAGTTCTTCTACTAGAGCGAGTCAGAATTCTCGCTGCAGAGTTTTGTATTAACTGCGGGCGAGAAAGCCCCGTGTTGTGACATCATTTTACTAAATTTAGAGATTTTTCTCAGTTGAAGGAAACAGTTTTCTGCAGTGTTGAACTAGAGACATGTATTTGTCAAATACAACACCCAGGTTTCTCAGGCTCAGTTTGACAGACTGACCTGAAGTCACACAAGTATCGACTCAACCCTGGAACTTTAACCATTTGGCTGTTTATTTGTCAAATTCGGACGAAGAAGACAACGTACAGTTAACACTGTTGCAACCACCATATAGACATACATTTCCGCCTGTAACTACAAAGCCAAACTTTTAGTTGAAATGAGGCGGAGTAGAAAATAAGTGTAATTCCCGAAAGACAGATAACTATAGACCGATTCCAACACATTCCCTGTGAATAAATGCTTGGTTTCCAAGTGTTGATGTTATCATAGCAACTTGCCCTTTACCAGTCGGAAGATTAGGGGCTCCCCACACTTCTGTCTGGAGGCGTCGTGTGAACATGTGGTTAAAGGACCTTAATATCCGAACCATCATCTCTAGTTACTGTAACATCCAGACAGATTGACAGGTGTAAGTACCAGGGAGAGTACCACAGCAGCATCACTAACATTTCCAGCCACGAGGGGTATTACCACCAAGTAAACAGTTAACGGCCCTAAAGCCCCGTACAATCCCCCCGAGGTACCCCCGGCGAAGCATTTTTGGCTTCGTCTCAAGGCGATATCTATCTGGTGTCACCGTTCTGGCTGTCGTTCAATTCTCACCTTGGCCGCCTGACAACTCGCCTCCTGGCTCCGACTCAAGCTTCGGCGGTTTGGATGCGTTTCAGGGGGCTTCGTAGTGGCTCCGTTTCAGGAGCCCTCCACCTCCCCTATTTGGTTTGCGCACCCCAGGTAGCTGGCCTCCTGCCCGGCGGGCTGATCAGCAGGAGATCCGGGGGGACCCGGGGCTCCTTTTGTTTGGGGTGGCATTTTGCCTTTTGTTTTCCCATCTCGCCCTGTAATCTAAACAACCCAAACATCTCACGCTTGACAAATCGGCGCCCGAGACGAGGGGAGCGGGCGGAAGACAAACGGCTGGAAGCGGTTCAAGCTCATGGCGGGACTGATGGCGTCCGACTGGGCCTGACCTCCCAAAGGTTAAAGACACGTTCACTTACAAAGCAATCAATTACTCAGACTGTGTGGGTGCTTTTAAGCAACCTCGCCTCCCGCCTCCCGCACAGCCGGCGTTATTGATGAGGGTCCCTGTGTACAGCACACTCCGGCCCAGAGTGTGCATTACATTTCACATTTGAAATAAATCTCCGATTCCACCGTGTTGGGCGCCCACCTGAACCCCCCCCTTTTCTTCCTCCTCCATCCTCCTCTTCCCTCTCTCTCCTCTGTGCAGGTTGTTGTTGTTGCAGGTTTATTTTGGTGGTTGTGCTCGGTGGGCTCCGGCGGGCCCCTCAGCTGTTCTGCTGGGTTTGTAATTACCATTTCATTAAGAATGACAGTTTCGGGGATTGAAGCACCATTTCATCTGCGTCTCGTGGGGAAGACGCTCGCCAAATTTCCTGCGCGAGTGGCAATTATCTCTCCTTGTGGCCGCAATTCACCATTTTGTATTTAGTGACTTGACAATGGCTACGAACATTTTGCTGGTAATAATAGACCCTGGGATATTTATACTGTTGCAGACTGACGGCAGCTATCGGAGGAGTTCTACGCTGTAGAATAAGCTACAGCTTCTAAAAACATACAAAAGCTGTTTTGTCGCTGTAGGAATATTCGATCTTTACAATCATATGGGAATTTGATTTTATCTCAGTTTATTTGAGGAAATCCAACAGTGAGTGTAAAAAAAATGTATGTTGCAAACTCATTATTCGTAGGTTTGGATCATGAATACAAACTGTCCTGAAAGTTCCACTTTCAAACTGCAAAAACTCAAAATTTAACTTTGTATATTTTTGAAATGATGAAAAATTCATCAAACTTCAATTAAGACTCAATCGCCCAAAGAGTCACTTTATATAGGGTTTAGTTATGGATTATTAATCTTGAATAATTTTTATGTTTATTCTTTTATTCACATTTGTATCACTTATTATAAGCAAAAAAAAACTATGAATGCTGAAGTATTTTATATTGGCTTTTCCATTCTCATGGTATTAGTTTAATAATTCAATGTATTTCTCTCCTGATATGACGATAAAAAAAGAATAAAGAGACTGTGTGTGTGTGTGGGGGGGGGGGGTTCTTATATTAGTCTTGTATTTTTGGATTTCTTTTGGAAAGTCTATCGATTGTGATGTTTTTGTGTTTTTTTTTCCAATTAATTAAGCAAAGAAATGGCGTTTTTAAATAATGTGTTAATTTAAGTGTCTTTAAGTGAAGCCATTATTACGTCACAATGGACTCCGCTCTCGAAACCTCTCGTTCGCCAAGATTTCAGCCGGGGGGGGGGCTTTATAAAGTAATATGTTCAAAACATGGTCAAGATGTGGGACTTACTGCATCTTGGAGAGGAAGACTTCAACATTTGAAACATGTGAGTCAAGAGATAACTAAGAAACATAGTCTGATGTTGTCTATTAGCATAAAACTTGGAGTTGCAGGATAAAAGTGTCATCTATCCATCTATAAAGGAGAACAGCTATTCAACACACATTTTAAATAGGAAAAAAGGTGAGTATTTTCCTCAATGGTAATGAGCAGAATGTCACCAACAGAATTAGTGGCGAAGAATTATGGTAACACAACTCACTAAATGACCAACAACAGGCGACTGTGACTGTAATTGCATGTCAGGCTTAACGACGGGCGACTCCATCACTACACATTCCACTAGATTGAGTTCCTCTGGAGTCATATGGACCGAGGCTGATCTTCGAAACCTCGTCTCTGCCACAGACCGAGCTCCGTGGAAACAATGTGCACTAATGATAATTTTTCTTTTTTTAGACATACACACACAGTGTTGCTGCATCAGTGCACAGCATCACCATCAGGCTCCTGTGAATGGGTTACTTCGCCTCCATCTCCTTCATTGCTCCGTCACATTTTGTCTCTAGTTTGTGTCGAGGTGCAGCAGCAGTTAATCCGTCAGCTAAACATCCGCTGGAAAACTTTTACAGAGGCGTCTCACACCGTCCTCGTAAAACACCTGTCACGTCCTCACAAGGCACGTTCCGTAAACAATGGCCACCAATAAGTGGAGGTGAATCAAAACGCTTCTCCCTTTTGTTTTTCTAAGTGATATTTGCTCATAAAAGTCATCGGCAGACTCTCAACAGTGCATACACGGGTTGTAAATTGCTCTTTACGGGTTTCTAACAGTCACCTACTCATGGGATGTGGTGCATTTGTGAGATTGGAAATGAAATCTCTCTCCTCTGACGTGAATATGATTTGTTTCGTTCACACATTTAATTGATTTTTGATCTTTAACAAAGGGACTAGACGAGTATGTCATACATCAACATGTATATTTAGATCATAATTGTAAATTTATTATGACAATATATATCTCTATGATTGCAAAACGTTGAGATTATTATTTTTGTTCAACAGACCTGTGTTAGCAAGGAAAGCAGAGTCTGAAAGAGATATCATGGCAGAGACGGAGAGATTTCCGATGCTTTTAGCAGCCGGGCATCGTTTAAAAAAAGCCTTTAATGGCTTTAATTGATCTGTATTAGCTTCAATTAGAGACAAACAGCGCTGGAAAACAAGGCTGCGATCCCTCTGGACTGACCGGAGAGAAACCGCATGATGAGGACGACCACAATAGTCCAGAGATTCTTCACTTTAGTTTCTTCATGTAAACTTTTTTGCACGTGCAGGCTTTTCCTTTATTCTCTGAGACTTGTGTGTTTGTCTTGATCTTTTAAGTATATATTTTATTGGGTATTGTTTTGATTGTTTAAGCGCTTTGTGACCCTGGTCTAGAAAAGAGCTATACAAATATTACTTACTTTCTTACTTACTTACTTACAAACAGTGTCGTGAAGAATATCACATCGGAATACTGAATGGTTGAATTGAACTGTATTCAATTTAATTGTTTTAATAAAAATATGTTTTTGAATAATTTAATTCAGTAATTTGTTAATTGAAAGTTTAATTTGTCTTATTTATTTAATTAATTGAATATTTTCATCTTTTTTTTCTACATAAAGTTTGATGTTTTTATTAAAATAATTAAGAAATAATTTAATGAATTTAAAATATATTTGATTTATTTCGCAGTCTTTTAATTATTATTATAAGAGTATCGAACAACTTGATGGAACTTTCAGCCAAAATTCTACTTTTTAAATTTCTTTGTCTAATTAATATACTTTTTTTTCCTCTCTTTTCTTGTTTTTTCTCTGTTTTATATTTGGTATTACTCTGTATTCTCATTTATGTTTTTAAAAAAGAGTTTATTTAATGAACATTTTTATATAATCTTAAACAATAATGTGTCATTTTATTCTGATGCATCTGTATTTGTTCCCTTTAATACAGTCTTTTATTGTTTTTCAAGCTTTTACTTCAAATATATATATATATATATGTATATATATATATACATATATATATATATAAATTCTTTCATTGATGTTCTTTTTAAATACTTATTAAAGAAATCATGTTATTTAATAATATTGAATGCTTTTTGTTATTTTAACTTTTTATATAATTCAGGATTGTTTTTAAATTGTGTTATTGTAAATAAATTCTAATTTGATTTGACATTTTTTAAAGAGAAAACGTATTTTCACCTCACAAAGGTATTTTATTAGAAAGACTACAGCGTCGCACTGTCAGCTCTAAAGCGACACAAAGGCAGAATCTTTCAACGGAGATGCAAACATGATTCCACTGATGTCCTAAGTGTTTCAGAAGTCGCCTATACAAAAGCAGCCTTTGAATAGCGCCTGCCGCGACTCCCGAGCTTTGTATCAATGGATTTGTGCCGAAAAGGAAGCCGTAGATTGCATCATCGCCGTGAGTGAAAAGGGCAATTAACCAAAGGAGCGTCGGACGGACCATCAGACGACTTCAAAGTGTCTGTCGCTCACTCGGTGACGAGGAGAGTCTCCTCCGGCATCAAACGCCTCTTAGAAAAGTGACGGGAAGTGTCCCGACGCTCGTCACACGAGAACACAATCACAAGAGGCGCTTGTCGGCGGCGTCCACGTCGGCCTCGTATCACAGTCGTCGGTGAGAAGAGCCGCCGGAGTGACAGTTGAAGAGGCATCTTGAAGGAAAGCGGCCCTAAAGACCAGTGTATGTACGAGCACTTACAAAGATGGAGGTGAAACCTTCTGTGAGTTGAATTGATGTTTTGATATTTTGCCGCTCAGTTGCAGTTCAAAGAGTTCGTAGCCTTGATGACGACGCATCGGTAGTCGCCCGTTTTAAGTAAAGTTAAGTAAAGTAAAGTAAGGGTTATTTGTAAAGATCTTTCTAGACCAGGGTCACAAAGCGCTTTAACAATCAAATACACAGTTAAAATATATACTTTAAAAGATCAAGACACATAAGACAAGCTCTAAAAGTAAGAGCCAGCCAGTGAAGAGTTTTAAGGATCGGAGAAATGTGAGTTCTTCTACTAGAGCAGGTCAGAATTCTCGCTGCAGAGTTTTGTATTAACTGCAGGCGAGACAGATCCTTCTTGTTTAGACACCAAAATAAACTGTCATTTTAAGAAACATTTGGGCCCAAAAACTTTGTACGTGATAATTTAACTCTTAATAACAACTTAATAAAAAAATTATAAAGTGAACGAAACTTAAAAACATGCATGTAACTTTCAATGTGCCGCCGCTGATTGGCTGAACCGTATTTGACAATAATTCTTGAGTCATGAAGAAATTTTAATTGTTTAAAATAATTGTGGTTCCAGGGATACCACAAAAAGGTCTGTTTCAATTTTTAAAAGGGAAAATTGTTTAAATGTATTGAATACTCGTAAGTTGAAAGTGGTAGCATGTGACACGGTTCAGCCAATCAGAAACCTCGTCACATGTAACGCAATATTCCATCATTTATTCTTAAAAAAAATGCTTTTAAAAATAACTTCCTGTGTGAGGGGTGTGACATCATCATGTAGGAAGTTAATTGATCAAAATGGTAATTCTGACCGAAATGAAAGTGCTTGAAACTAAATTTTGGCCCAAAGTTATACTGAAAAAGTGTATTTCTACAGAAACATGTTCAAACTTAAAATTATTCCAGGATTTCAAAGAAATTACTTTTGGGAATTTTGTGCATTTAAACACCATTTTGGGTACTTTCTTTTTACAATATTGATCTTAAGTCCAAGTTCCACATTGGTTTGTTTGTTGTTAGAAATGAATAGTTAATACCGTAGTTGGTTTAGCTTGGCAGTGTTGGCATGTTTAAGTTGTGGCATTGATGGAAGATAGAAATAATGAAAAAATGTAATTGTTGTGTATTTTTTCTTCAGATTCATTCATGGGATAATTCCTTGTTACTGTTATTTTTCAGCTTTCCATGAGGATGTAACTACAAAATGTGTTCTTGAAAACTAAAGAAACCCTGTAACACACACAAAAAAAAACTCATTTCGAGGTCTCTCATTTTTTATATTATTTTCTTAAAAAAAATGAAAAATCAATGGAAAAACTATTTCCATATTGCCCAGCATGAAAAGAAATATTAGTATGTGCTGTATATTAAATAGTTAATACTAATTATTTAATATTCATTTAATAATAAATATAAAATATTCTCTGCTTAGATGTTTAAAAAATGTTCTTGACCACAAGTTTTTATCGCCACTAATAAAGTTGGTGACAAAAACCTGATTATCCTTAAAGCACCAGTGGTTCTGATCTCTCTCCAGATCTTGGTCCACACCATCAATTCCTTCTCCTCCCCAGAGCCGTGTTTGTGTTTCTAGGGCCATCCCGGTGACCTCCGACCCCCGGCTAATGAGAGCGATAACGAGGATTAAAAAGAGGTTACTGGAAGGTGTCTGAGTGTGGGCTTTAAACAATTACACTGGGCTGCCAACATGCCTTTCTTCATGACTCAGGAAATTACAGTCTGCCTCCCCCACCGCCTCCCCCCCTCACCCCCCACACACTCTTTCAGCTGCCTCACAAAAGAAAGGGCTTATGGAAAATAATAAATTATCCCGGGGCCACGTTAACTTGGGTGTAAATCGTCGGGCAATTATGTTTTAATAGCCCTTTAAGAGAATGAGTAATTGGGTTGACACTGGTGGGGTTGATCAGACTCACCCATCTTTCTCCCTCCGTGCCCACTGGAAGCTGGAGCTGTGAGTGGGTCATCGCCGCCTGTCACGGACAGACAATTGGGTTAATATCACTGCTACCGTTTCTACTCTTTTAGGAAAGAGCTGCACCTCAAACCCATGTTTTCGGGGACACATCGGCAGTAGGAAGTATACAGTGATTGATTTTCGTTTCAACAATTTACAAAAATGTTGAATAAATGCAGGTAAATTAGTCAAATCAAAGAAAATACTGTGAACCAACAGAAAACTTTCATTGGAGTGACAAGAGTTTTTTACAATTTAAACCAGAGAGAACCGATCTTGGAGCATTAGTAATATCATCCGGAGGCTAGAAACTGGAAGAATACCAATAGAACAGGGGACTCAATCTAGATTTATTGTCTACGTTTTTTATGTTTCCATCTGTCATTGTTCAACG